>NW_022170403.1:47016204-47102303 GCF_008802855.1 Photinus pyralis
TGAAAGTTGGAGCACGAGCGTTAGTGAGTGCTCCAATCATACAAGTTTTTCAATAATCCTTTCCGCAAGTGTATTACATACTATTTTTTCTACGAAAGTTCTCGAATTTAAAGATTTAGAGAAAAATTTTATATCAAAATGTTAAAACAACAATTTCTGTATAAATCAAGTCGTAGTACGATTCTCGTGTTTATCTGTAAAAATATAAAATCAAGTCTTCGTGACGCCGCTACGTTGTCTTAGTTACCAACGAGTTGTTTATAAAAAAGCCGGTTAGTAATTTTGCATGTAGTTTTGTACGAAGCAATTTCTTCAGTAAAACAAGAATTTAAAAGCTGAAAATGAGTGTTCATGAAGAAAGTGAGAGCGGCGATGAATTTATGTGCACTCCGCCTGAGGTTGCTGCAATGGCGGAATCAATTATGCCTGAGCTTTTGCCTGAAAAATCGAGAAATCGGTACGAAAAAGAACGAGAGAGGTTTTTTAATTGGTGTAAAATGAAACAAGTCAAGCGGTATACAGAAACCGTGTTGCTTGCCTATTTTGTCGAAAAATCTGGAAAATTGAAATCATCGACACTGTGGTCAATGTATTCCATGTTGAAAAGTATGTTGATTTTGCAAGACAACGTCGACATTTCCAAGTATGCCAAGTTACAATCGTTTTTGAAACGTAAATCTGTTGGTCACAAGCCGAAAAAATCGCTGACTTTTACGAGGCAACAAATCAGTACGTTTTTAGAGGAAGCACCCGATGAAACATTTTTAATGATGAAAGTAAGCACCTATACTTACCTACTATTTTTTCATGTCTATACATTTGTTATATGTCACACAAATAATGAAATTTATTTGTAGGTTGCTCTAATATTAGGAGTTGCTGGGGCTTGTCGTCGAGAGGAGTTGACGAAAATGACGGTGAACGATATCCAAGGCGAAGATACGTTTTTACTCGTAACGATTCCAGACTCCAAAACGCATGTTCCAAGAACTTTTTCTGTTACGGAGGGAAAAGAGAATTGGATACACTTGTACCAGAAATATAAAGCGCTTCGTCCTCAAAATGCTCAAACTTCGCGACTTTTTTTAAATTATAAAATGGGAAAATGTACCGTACAACCTGTGGGTATTAATACATTTGGAGCAATTCCTAAGAAAATTGCGAGTTACCTGAAATTGCCAAATGCTTCTAGTTTTACGGGTCATTGTTTTCGGCGTACCTCCGCAACGCTACTTGCTAATGCTGGAGCAGACCTTTTGAGTCTTAAACGTCATGGGCGGCTGGCGGTCGTCGACGGTAGCGGAAGGATACGTAGATGGTTCTCTTCAAGGCAAATTAGAAGTATGTAACAAAATAATTGGTAATGCTTGTCAATCAAATGATCCTTGCACACCTTCGACATGTCAACCAGATGATCCTTGCACATCTTCGACAGCGTCCACATCTACATTAATAACTTCTAAATGCTCTGTGTCAAATTCGTTACTTCCAGGTGTTAATATAAGTAACTGTTCATCATTTACCATTAATTTAAATATTACTAGCCAGAAGTAGCTGTAATTGTAAATTGTGGCATTAAAATAAAAAAAAGGTATCTTTGTTTTTACTTAAGAGTGTGGAAAATAAGTGTGGAAAAATTTTTCCACACTAGAGCGACAAAACCCTACTTTCAAAGGCTACTTTTTTCTCAGAAAACAAGACTTTCATCACTTTCGTAGAACAAATATTTTTTTGCACTCCTTCGTTCAAATCGCGTTTTCCCAATCAAACACGAACGTCGGGAACGTCAATTTTACAATTGACTATCTACTTTCGCGCACTAGTGCCTAAAAATTCAACGAAATTATCTATTTAGTGCGGATCATAAACTAATAAGTAGCATGATGGAAGAGTAAAAAAGAAAATATAAATACACTTTACATCATTCCCTGTAGTACACGGGCAAAAATAAGCTTAAACCAGAAGTTTTTAACAATAAATTGACATTTTAAATTTCTACTTTATCGGCATAGAGGACTTGATTTTTTCAATAGAATTATAATGTCGCAAAAATCTCGCGAAAAGGATTTGAATTTATATAAATTCGATTTAACTAATCCGTGCAAAAAATAGAATACATGTTACGTGCGTGAACAGTATTTGCTTGATTCGCGCGAGATGCGTCGTTAAGCTCATCTTCAAAATAACTGTTCCCGCACTAATAATGTAAATAACTATTCCCTAAATTCATTTATTAGAATTGTAAGGATATGAATGCGTCTATTTTTAAGAAGTGGAAGCGTTTGAGAAGAAACACTTTTTATCAAATAGTGCTTTCTGTCGGTCGGTCTACTTAGGTATCTTCAAAATCCCCCCCCACTAAAAAAATGTTCTTAATATTCCTAAACAAGGACAACAAGTATTTATGTGGACTCAATACTTAGGTACCTACCAGGTTCTTTGAAGATTTAAAATATGAATTACGTGACACATTGTTACATCTATGGCGCTCAGTATCACCAGTTTTACTCAGAAATATTTATATATATCAAGATATGATCGGCATGACAACGTTGCAAAATACCCATGTCGTCAGGCAAATTGATAACTTAATTCGTCCAGACTCCAGAGACCAAAAGGAAACATTTGTCAAGCTTTTAATTGCTAATGAATTAAATAGGTGCATGAAAACCAGCGTCTGGAGGTCACATTTTTATATGACTGACCACTAGTAAATTATTAATGATTTTAATAGATTTTAAAAATAAGTCTGTTCTGGTCGAGCGACAAATTCATTTAGAGACGTAATAACGACGAAGAGCGGAAGGAGCCAGACTGGAGGAAATCGAGAGTGGCGTGGTGACCTTCAGCTCGCGGAAAGTCGCGAGAGTCGATGAACTAGTGACCGGGGGGCTGCGGACCAGCTTCTGCATCTTGACTTGCACTTTAGTTAGACAAACATATACCTATGTAGGTAGGTATAGGTATGCGCACCCAATAGTCATTTTTTTCATTGGTGAAAGATTACAATCGGAATTTAAAACGTATACCTACTCTTCCTCTTTTGCTTCTGTTGTAACTAATTGTTACTGGACAAAATTCAAGGCAATCGTTCATTAGAATCGCCCAGTCTTGGTTGCATTGAAACATTAAACTAGTGGCCTAGAAGTTAGAGCGGCATCATGGAATGTCTAGGATAGGTCAGTTCTTTATTTACACGTCTCAGTCCGGTTTAGTCTAGCTAGTATATAGAACCACCCAATCGTTTAGACGTGTTTGTTTGGCTGGCTAAGATTGCATACAAACAAATTTCCTAAACAATGAAACAAAGAAACGGCACCAACCTGCAAAAATACCATAAACTGCGTAAATATACTCTAACGAAATTTATTGGGTCTACTTATCTTGCAAGTACGTCAAAATAATTATTTCTTATCGCAAAAATTATCTAGCATGGTAATAAGTAGATCCGACCTATCTCAACTTGAGCTGTTTTTTCATGTTATATTTAACACCCATGTTTACAATATTAAGAAAAAACAAGGTCCGAGGTGATAATCGCCGAATAAAATTACAAAAACAAGTAGGATAATTTTTTGTGCAATTCTAATTTGCTAACGACTGAACAGAATGGAAGTTTTTGGGTGTAGGTAATTGTTTAATAGTGTGGTTTATTTATTAGAGCAATTACACCAAATGTGTATCGCCTTGAACCTGTCCTTATTTTGAAAGTCGATTAGGTACGCAAGGTAAATTGAAAGCTCTGAAATGGCGAATATTATGTATAGAATAAGAAAAATTCATGAAGTAATCGAAAAAAATCTGGATTTCGCTGATTTCCCTCGACAATAACGGAGAAACTTTTCACACGAAGTTGTTAATAAAATGGGCGGATTAAATGAAAATTTTTGCCACAGTAATTTTAGCTATTTTTGGTAGGTAGCTACTCGTATCAAACTAACAAAACTATATTTTCGTTCCTCTTATAAGTACCGTTGCTATAAATGTATCAAGTCGATAAATGTATAATGGCGTTGCAATGCTCCCAGTCAAATTAAAGGGAAATTATGCATTTTCTATATTCTATATTCTATATTCTATATTTCGTGATGTGATACAATGGATCGCTAAGCAAAACTGTATGCAGCAGCATGAAAAGCAAGTCAATTCTTCTTAGTCAGAAGGGATAAATAATTGCCATACAACCAAATTTCGTATAAATTTCAAAAGAAATATGTATATGTTAACCAAGATAAAGTAACTTTTGATAATAATTTAATTAAAGGGAATCAGTAACGTGGTTTAACTATATACGTAGATAACATTCACCTCAACGGATAGGTCATAGGTCATGGTTGTCTGCCTAAACATTATTAATTGACCTCTAAAGGACATCGCCGTATTGAATTCGCATTAAAATTTCATCATTTCGGACAGACATTATCGAGCAGTTTTCGAAAGAATGTGGAAAAATGACAGTAATCGCTTCTTCGTGCCAAATGGTCATTCGGCCATTGATACCATTTTTCTAAACGGACGTTTTTATTGCGCAGTATTTTTAACCGATCCAGACGATTATATGCTAAAACAATTCTAATGGATTTACTCATCTTTATGCAGGTCCTAATCGAACATCATGTGTTTCAACCGTGAAGACAAGACGAATGTTGTGAATTAATAAACAGTGAATTTGCGCAATTTATGTGTTGCTAACCTAGCCCAACTTTGTGGGCCTCGTCACAAATACAATTACGTCACGTGGCCCCGATTTAGACTTAAAACTAAAATATCGCCCGCGATAACTGCGCGCAAAAAGCCACTAATAAGTGGGCAGGGCATATTTGAATTTAACCCGTTGTTTGTATGCTCCATAGTTTGTAAACACGCATTACATCTGTAATGTTATGTATACCACACAAAACAATTTCTACACATCAGCAACTATTGTAGATTGTTATCTAAAAATCTTAGGGAGTCCTTTAAGAAGTTGTTCCTAGATTTTTGCTTTGAGCATGACCATGATCCAAAAGTATGTACCGATAAGAGAAGTTATATCAATCGCACAGGTGTACCGATAATGTACCGAACCCATACACCTAAAAGTTGGGGGGTACATTAATAAAAATAGAAATTGGCAAACCTTCAAAAACAGGACGTCGAGTTAGAAAACGAAAGTGGCAACTATTTTGACTAGAAACCGACCGAATTCTGACATTGGGAAAGGTCAGGTTTACGTAACCCGACTCACTTTCTTCAACAACGGACGCCAATAACACAAAATTGCTTTGTTCTTCCCGAAGTTACTGTCCTACAAGGTGATAAGTGCAATGTCGGCGTGGAATGTGGAAACTAAAATTAGATTAAGAAAAATGTTCTTGGCATTTCTCAATACGTAAAATTTAGGGCAGGTCAAATAAACACCAAATTTTTTCAGATATAATGAAGGCGGGTTGCCATGGTTTAAAAAACGATGGGAGAACGTACGATAGAAAAAAAATTGATATTGAAATTGCAATTTGCAACTTATCTAAATCAATTAAAAATAATACGTAAATAATAGCGATAAAACTACCAGTGGAAACCGCTTTATTAAATATATGGCTGGAAGTTTAATATACCCCACGTCGAAATTACGCCAATTACTATTACTATTCGAATCAAATATCTCTTGCATGTCAGAATGTGGAAAATTCTACAATTTTGACGTGTAGTGGCAAAATACACTCCCTACAGAACGGCCGAAGATCGAAGTTGGCCAAAGCAACAAGCACATTTTTAAGAATTTTATTTGTGAACATAATTTTAGTACAAATAGAATCCGTATTTTTATCAAATATATTTGTCGGTATTTTATTTCGGTTCAACGCGAGATGCCTGTACGTGTAACAGTATATAAAAAGAAAAGAAAAAGGCGCATTTAAACGAAATTATTTTCATTTACTTCTACGCGAGCAAAACAAATGATTATTTTTCTTCCCCTTTTCCTTTTCCTTTTCTTCTTTATTTAGAACCACGACTGATTTATTTATCTCTCTCTCCCTTTCAATATACATATTTTTAAGTTCATTCCACTAATTGTTTTATTTTCTTAGTTTAGGATGGAGTTAAGTGGTAGAGCAGTTCTAGGGTGTCTCACCACAGAACTGAACTTCGCCCCGTTAGATCACGGAACATTAATTTCATTTTTCATTTACTTTTAATTATTTAGTTTATTATCTATTTGAATGTTTATTTTATGTTTATTTCCTTCTGTACTTCCAGTAATCTAATAAATGTCACTTATTATTATTATTATATTTATACCAAGGTAGAAAAGTCTAGTATCATTACCTGAGCACCATGATTACATTCCGAAGCACTTGCGAAACTTCTCTACCATGGTATTTATATTATTTGTTTCACTATACTTGGTCCTCTAAGATTATATATCTACTGCATTGTTGAGAAAGTGAATGGTTTGTCAGAATTTGTTCTTGATTAATTTTACAATTACAATTGAAAAAAAAGGTTTATAATCATGTGATCATAGGCTAGTAGTGAAAAAAGAAATGTCAGTCGCTATTGTAGTGTGTATAGTCTAAATCTGAATCACGTCTTAAAATATTTTTTCTAAAAAGCTTCTACTTACATTGAGGTCGATGCGGGTACGGTGGCTGATGTGACATGTGCCCCCTATGGGGGTGTCCATGCCCAGGTGGGTGGTAATGGTAAGGGGCGAGGAACTGCTGGTTTGGTGGAAATCCTAATGGTGAATGCGGTCCGAGACCTGGTGGTTGTAAGCGCGATTTAAGCTCATCTGTAGACGCGTGACCACTGGAAGAACTATCGACATCGGAGACACCTGAATCCGCCGGACTCGGTGGCAGTGAGCCTAAAAAAAATTAAATTCGTTAGTAAGCCCTAAAATGATGTAGGCAAATAAATCAAAACTTTCAGTTGCGTTGCAAATAAAAATGCAAATCGACTTAAAAAAGTGACCACCAAAAACCCCAAGTTCTCACGTACTATCCTTTCACATCCTGCAAATCGCAATAATGCCGGCCATCAAACTATCCAACGGTCATCGTAGGTAACGACATAATCGGGAATCCTACAGCGACCCAAATCAAAAACGTAAAAATTAAAGGTGGATAAAGGGGTCGATAGTCTATGGGTCTACTGTAGATTGACCCTTTTATGACCCCGTCCTGTATAATAGATATGATTAATGGGCAGTGAGGTCAGCAGGTCACGCCGGACATTAAGGGATGAACCGGACATCGGCTCGCGGAATTAAAGCGACTCGGAAACAGGTTCGCGAGCACAAAAGAACGAGTTGCACATGCCAGGGGTGTGTTGTTTATTTACTGCCGGTTGAAGGGTGCAATGCATGCGTGACTAATGGGGCTGCTCCCGGGAACTGGACGACCGACACCTAAATTTATATTAATCCTCGGATATTAATGATAAAAACAGACGCATTAGACGGATCCAAGAAACCATACAGAGCACAATGCATTTGAGGGTACATGTGTGAAAAGTCGGCTTGTAGCTGGTTTAACGTATTAAACTAGCGATCACTATCCTTCAGGTAGAAGAAGCCACTTACTTTGACCATACGCATTATCATTACAAATGGTACTACAAAGGATCTCGTCTTAGATGGGGCTAGATTACTTATAAAACAGCCTAATTGTACAATGAGATGAACCACTCGAATCAAAATAATGTAATGAACACCTTTTAACAATTGCGAAAGCCGAAAGGGTGCGGAGGACCGTTGCTTTTACTTCCTTTTTCTTGGCTGATACAAATAATTGGTATCTACCGGTAAAATGCCAGAAAACGAGTTTACTACAGGAATTAGTGACCACTTATATACGTATACGACAAAAAGGAAGGGCTAAACCTGTCGGAACTTCTTCTATGTCAACTGGTCAGTATACCGTACTGACCATTATGTCCGGTCCCGAATTTAAAAAAGAACATTTTGAACTAGAACCCTCACTCACCTATTAAATCAGCTAGATAGTTAAATCGTTTAACATAATCCTCGTGTGGGAAAATACTAGGACGTTACTTGTTGGTCAAGCTTTTCTATACGGTCAGTACAGTATCAAGATTGACCACTTATTTACAAAAATTAAAATATAAACCTTTGAAATAGGATATCCGTCGGAAAAAAGGATTACAGCAACATTGTTCGTTAAATGTGTACGTATTTCAATTCGGCAAAGTGAATGTAATTTAAATCTTCATTGAGCAACGTTATGGAAGGGGAGAAAATATTTGGTAACAGAAACAATGGCACGATCATGATCGTCTAATGTAATTTTGGATGCACATTTCATTTGTACAAATTTATATTTAACCTGTGCAATGGAACGTAGGAGAAATAAATACTATTTGTTTCTCACGAATTGTAAGTAACCTATTACACTGTGTTCTTTGTACAAAGAACTTTGTAATTGCGAGTAAACAAAACTAAAAATAGCAAAATTGCAAAATTTTGTTTTCCGATCCGTTCAGGGTGTAATTTGAATGCACCTGTCACAAATCTAAAGATCAACAAATGTGAAAATTAAAATGTTGTAAAAACGACCTAGGTCATCTCCTGCAGTTTTGGAGATATTTAACCCAAATTTGTAACGCAAGTTACGCTGAATGTCAATGAGAATGAGAATTACCTACAGAGTGTTGTTTTTGTTGAACATGATCGTTCGATTTTCTACCCTTGAATTTTTTTCCGGTGTGTCGCTGGTAAATTGTAAAATAAGAAATTGATTTCTGATTTGTTTAGACACTTTTTGGTCTTTTGTAATTTTTTCGGGTCTGCGACCAAATTCATCCCAAAATAATAAGAAAATCTACCTAATCCCAATCTTAATTATTGATATTCATACCTCGTATTTGTGGTATGAATGTAGGATTGGAAATCAAACCATCATTGATGAGACATAGAATGGATTAGTTGTGCCTAACTTTTTTTTATCACAGGTGATTTTGTCATCTGTCCGTCCACGCTTTAACTCATTCTATTAATAAATGAATACTACAGATGTTTTATGTTAATTTTAAGTACATTTTTTGTATCATTAATTACAACTGTTTGCCATTATGTTCGTGCAAGACTTCTTTATTTATTTAACCACAGGTCCCATCAGGTTATGGACCCAGTATTGCGCGAATTTATTTTTTTTGGAACTTCGTTACGAACTTGGGTTATCATAGAAGGTTCGCGAGTTTTAACAGATAAATTGAAGGGGCCCAATTGGGTTGAATTTAATGGCTGTGTGGCCAACGCAATCTACTGAACTGACTACAGATGCACCGCCCAAGGTCAGCGGATCGTTTGATAAGGAGAAGAAAGCCTTCAAGACACTTGAATTTATAGATCAGAATATTATTTTTTTGTGTTTGTCAAATCAGATAAGACAATTGAAAAGGATGTCTACGATACCGCTAGAAGGAAATGTGGGACAAATTGCCTTCAGTTTATGAGTAAAGATGAACAAGATCGAATTTTCAATCAGTTTTTTAGTATAAGAGAAAGGGAATGGATTTTATTGCAAAACATGAGAAGCTATGGACAGAAATTCAAGACGAGACGGAGGACATGGTAAATTCACTGTTCCTGAATCGTGTTTTGAACACGATGCCGCCGAATACCATGATATTCAGCCCAGTGATGTATCAGAAAAAACGTTATTTTGCCTAGGCAAAATGACGTTTTTGACAGATAACCTACACGTTAAGTTTAACGTTAGTGATACATCACAGGGCCGATTATTAATGCTTTGAAGACCATACCTAAGGAAAATCTTAGAAAGAGGTTATGTGTGGTTGAGCAGCGGCTGATTTATAGAAGCTCCTTAAATAGTTCTAATAAGGATGCTGCCTATTTTGACAAAATAAGCCCAACAAACCCAAGAAGTTTATCCCAAAATGTTTCAAATGTGGCGAGTTAGGTCATTATAAGCGGGACTGTAAGAATTCCAAGAAGTTCGTCTGAGAAGGACCTGAGTTTGTTAGCTTCCAATGATTGGATTGCAGATTCCGAGGTGCAACGCAGAACATGACCACGAACCGTAATTGATTTTCCACTTTTGAGGGGTTTTTCCGAGAAGAGTACGAGTTCAAGTGGGAAATGACCAATCACTCAAGGCGCTTGGCAAGGGCATTGTCAATACTGAAATGACTGTCAATGGTAAGGTAAAAAAGGGTGTTGATTCTGAATTCTTGAGAATGTGTGGTTTGTTCCAAGTGGGTAAACATTTGTTCTCGATGATTTCTGCTCTAGATAAAGGGTACTATTTGATTCTGAATGATAAGAATTGCTACATTTACGAGGAGAAGGTTTTGTTTCCTCAATCCACGAGATCAAATGGGCTGTTTAGGCTTGTCTCACAGTGGAAGCGTTTACGCGCGAACTGAAATACGCATGTTAACGTCAGAAATTGTACGTCCGTATACGCACAAATCGCATTCGCACATTAGCTGCGTATCCATCATGAGCTGAGCAACTGTTCACAAGCACAATTGTCTACAACCTGCGAATTCGCATAAAAATCCGAACAAAATGGGATCGGTTCGCAAGTCGCAATTAAACGCACGTATACGGACGATTTATCAATCGCTAATGTGCGAAGGTCCATTTGAAATCGTACGTTTGAATAGTTCGTCCATAAACGTACGTATTCGTACGAATCCCAGTTCGCGCGTAAACGCTTCCACTGTGAGACAAGCCTTATCCTGAACATGTGTGATTAGCTTAGCTCATCAGAACACACGTCATGTTCTCACCTTCCTGGAGACAAACGAGATCGACGTCAATGGCGACTTAAAATCAGACATGTATGATGCATGCATTAATGGAAAAATGCACCGTTTGAGCTTCGGAAAACGCCACAACAAAATGGCGGTGCCTAGCGATAGAATCGGACGTTGGGCACAGAAATTTTGGGCTGAGCTGTGACTAACCGAACAGGCGTGTCTCCGGAACCAGGGATTTCGCCATACGAACTTTTGTACAAGAAGAAGCCTGCGATCAGCCATCTTAAAGTATTCCGTACTGAATGTTATTTGGTTGGTTACTGTGGTTATCGAGTATGGATACTGGAGGAATCAAGCAAAAGCAAGTATGGGTGTGGCGTCACTAACTCAGAAGGCGCTTAGAATCCTACATCAGCACCAGAAACGGTAGTATACAAAATTCAAGACGCTAAGAATCATTCGTGGAAAATGAAGGAAAACAGTACTGGAAACTTCGGGACAGATCCGAATTGAAGATTCCGAGAAAGTGGAAGAGCTATGCGGCCAGTGGAACTTCAAAAGGCTCCGCCATGATGGCTGATGAAGCTGAACCGTCTACCATTAAATGATTTCAAGCCAAAAATCAGAAAATGGATTTTGGTGATAAATGGATGATTGTCTGGTAGATAGCATCAGGGATGGAAAAGATTTGCAAAATCTGATTGCTGTGATCAATGAACCTTTCGAGATGTATTCTCTAAAGATTTTATTTTTAGGGGAAGTGTTGATGGAAAGATCAAATAACCGGCCGTTAATGATTTCGAATGTTAATGTGTTACTATGAGAGTGAAAGTAAATAAATAGCAGATATTGAAAACTGTCATGTTCCCTTTATCATGTTAAATTACATTACTTTTTATCATTAATTATTGCAACTGTTTACCATTCAATTAGTGCAAGACTTTTTTATTTATTTAACCACAGATCTCATCAAGGCAAGACAGAACTTTGTAGTAGGTTGGTGCTAGTGGTCAAAAACACTAGACACAAATAATTTATGGAAAAAAATATAAAGGTTAGATTTATTTTAGTGATATCTTATTTAACATGTAGGTATACGTTTAAAATTGCAACTTTCTTACCGTTCCTTAGAAAATGAGAATTTACTTCATGTGGTATACGTATTATCTAACCTAACCCCACATTGTAAGAGGTAGAAAATTGAACCGTCGAATGCTTTGACGGATTACTCAGGGAAAAATCAAGAATATAATGAATGAATTTAGTTTGTTTTAAGGTTGTGGAAATCAAAAGTGGATTCGAATATATCGAAAACGTTAGGTGCACTTCTACGAGAGGATGCTTTCTTTATGTAAAATTAAAGCAGTGGCTTAGATTAACTGCGGGCATGTTAGTACTACTTTGGATGTCAAAAGAAGTAGCTCTCGTGTATGCCGCCTTGTGCAGTTTGAATCTTGTTGCTAACGATTCTGTAACTGCTGTAGATGGCCAAATCTTCGGAAGTAATGACCAGTGTAAGTTTCCGGATTACGTAGCTTCAATTGTTTGCCCATCGCACTAAATTTATGGATTCCAATTCCCAGATCTACTAATTTCTTATTGGCTGTCAGCAGTGAGTTTTTTCAAACAACGCCCCGTGAGTAATGGGTTACTCACTGCTGTTCTCCAATATAAGCGAATAATACATACCGTTGCTAGCGTTTATTGTAACCATTATTTGATGTTTTAGCCAATTTCTATGTCGCAAACATATTTATCAACGTAGACTTTACTTTATAAAACCTAGCGACTTTTTTAAAAAGAAGGTCAAAATCTTCCACAAATACAGAATAAAAAGTATATGTTTAGAAATTAATTTCAATAACCGAGATAAAGTCATAATCTCCTCCCAGATATCAGTCATTCACAGCAACCTTGAAAAAAAAGAATAAACATGTAATTTTTCTTATCATTATCACCGCACGGTGATAATTACAATGATTATCCTCAGCTTCAAAAGAAACACTGCAATCTAATAACGATAGCATCGGTTGTAATATTTGCGAAATAGTCATCAATAATGCTGAATGACACGTAACCCTAATGCGGGTGTTTTGTGCGGCTACTTCAAAAATTTTGGGGTAAAAGAGAGATATAGAAACCCATACGGAAGAAAATATGCAACCCTTCTTAGTAATATGATGTAAGCAGCTGCGAGAGTCCATTGTATTTGCTGTAAATAACCCTTCTTTGCACAATTGGCACAACTGTATGCGTAATACTTTCTGAAAATCCGTATAGAATTGCATGACAAATATTATTTAAGTTTATGCTGTTTTGATGAAAGTAGAATCGCATCTGGCACCCCCTGCTTGATACAAACACTATGGAACAAATTAGAAAGTGACACAAAAAGATTCTTTTTTCGACGATATTTAGGTGTTACTTACCAGTTGTCGTCGTTGTATATGCAGATGTACGATGAGCAGTAATTAGAGCGTGTGCGTGGTGCAAACCGGGATGCTGTCCTGAAAGAATTCCGTGTAAAAGCGCCCTGGAGTTTTCAGATCTGTGGTGTTTTGCGGGTGGTGGAGATTCGGATATTCGCAAAGGTCCGTAACCCATTTCGCTATTGTCCACTGTAACAAAACAAAACAATGAGGAGACTTGTCGAAATGGATGGCAGCGGAAACGCTCGGCAACTCGGATTGCATTTACTATAAATCTAGATTTCCTACCAAAATCGCCTTATTTCAGAAGGCAAGAAACACACATCCGGAAGGGAAAGTTCCCTTGACCCAAATGAGATTCATAGACCGACTAACAGATTGAATCAATTACATGTTACTCGCACTCACAATTGCATAATCGTACATTTTAACGCATTGTGTATGAACTAATTAACCCTTTCTTTTGAATTATTTATCATAACGTCAGAATTACAGAAAAAAGGGAAACATTTACAAGTAGGTAAATGTCAATTTAAGCTGTTTCGTCAGTGCTCGTGGGTAGATTAACCTAAATAAGAAAGTGGTGAGAAAGTAAGACAACATTTTAAGTTAATAACGAAATAAGTAAAAAGCGTTACTCAATGAATTAGTAACAAAACAAAAACTTTTGATGTCATAAGAAACCACGTCTTAGCCACTTTGAATTAACAAGAATGTCATCTACTCAAATAAGAATTTTTTTATGTTTACTCAAGTACAGCAGAAATTCGTGCTTTGAAGGTAAACGGTCATCTTTCGTCAAAATCGGAATGAACTAAGCTAATTAGTTGCCGGATAAAAAGCGACACTGGTCATGCGGTCATTGCTGAAGATTGCATGATCCCTTTTGTGAAAATCTAATTGAATAAGATGTCATGTCCTTTGCATTATTTCACGTACCTACTCAATTACCTTGTTACAAGGCACTATATAAGAAAAAACGATTAAAAGATCTCTTACAGCACTTTTAGTATAATAACTGTGAAAAAATGAGGATTAAATCAATTTGTATGTCGATCTGATGCCTAAACATACATCGAACATTCGGATTACATACAGGGTGTCCGTTTTTCGAGCTTAAAAAACTAGGAAACAGTGGTATCTTGGGAAATGGTTCGCAGATTTCTTATGGGACAAACAAGTTTTTTTTTAAATTAAAATAGGAAAGAATTAAATTACGAACATGAACTATAACAATAATAAACAAATGCAATTTTTAATTTTCTCACCTACACAACCATTAATTAAGTATAGGTAACTGTGCCATTTGCTTTGGACTTTTGTAAATCATTCCAAGGACATTCTTAGTTATATTTGTAACTTAATTTCATAATTTAGGTAAAAGCAATAAAACAGAAACGTCAAACGGAAGACAAGTGCCAAGAGTTGCCCCAACTTTTTTTTTGCGTTCCCAAAGCTCGGTGATACGTGTAACGAGAGATTTGTAGCTATCACAGGACGGCATGCCAATACAAAAAATAATTGCTTTATAAATACATTACATAGATACGTTTTCCCCACTTTCCTCCTGTTTTGGGGTCAAGGCGAGTATTAAATGAATTGAGGAAATACTAAATTACCTTTAGCGAGTGAAAAGCTTTTTGATATGCCGGAGATAAAGACGAAATGTACCTACACAGGTATTGACGCATTATATAATTGTCGGAGTTAATATTTACTTTTTTATATGTAGAAGATGGCCTTAACCCAAATAATCTACAAGTTTTCTTATGTAATTGTCGGTATATAAAATCGACTTCCTTTAAAAGGACTTGTTTTTTACTCTCAGAAGTAGGTTTGCAATTTTGCGTGCGAATATTTAAAAAAATTATGCGCTCACTAGGCAAAATGGATTTTAGTCCGTCTTCATGTAAAAAATAGATCTATATAATAAATGCGGACAGTACTCATCTCGTTACAACAGGTGGCAGTGCCTTGTTACTTTTTTTAATTTAACCAACACGAAACGTTTCTATTCGTGCTATTTTAACGTCACATCATAGAGATAAATGCGTACTATAAAGATAATGGATCAGACGACAACTGTAAGCACGCGGAAGTTATTAAAACTGTAGCGTAATTGCGGGTCATATTGTCTTTCAAGGTCGTTTGTGTCCTACATTTATGCACCCCGGAACATTTTTACTTGCCATTTCGATTCATAGGAAAGTTGTAATAGCTAATTATGTAAACGTCACAGATTTATTTAAACTATTGAGGTGAAGGTTACTTGTTGTGGTAGCCGCAAATCAAATGGCTAATGATTCTGTCTAAAATATAGACGTAAGTGGAAGAATTTAAATTATTGTAATAGAATTCGGAGATGCTTTCCATTGTAAGTTAATAAGCACAGGACCTTGAATTTTTTGTGTATTTTTGATGACAATTGGGAAAGTAAATGTAGAAGTCAATGACTTTCAAGTTCTAAGTATTTTACCAAACATGGTACGCAACAGACAGAAAAACTTCATAAGGTTATCGATAATGTACAACCCCAAACGTAAACTCACCAAATATATTTTTTCATTTCACGTAAATTCGGTTAAATTAAAAATATTATCCAAGTAAGTGATAATATTTGGCAATATCGGCGATTTAGTTTGATTTACATGGGCATTGACATTGGAAACGCACAGTATCTGAACCGTAACAAAACCTTAAACAACTTATTATTTACCAATTTGTGAAATACTACGTAGTTAACACTTAACTACTTTTGCAAATGTTCCCATGAAACGATCTTTTAAACCAGTCAAGTACAATAATCATTAATATTACAAAAACTAAGGGATCATGTAACTTCTTGTTATTAAAAAAAATGTAATGCACAAATCCTTCATTTTCCAACGAAGCAAAGCAAATGTCATTTATACCCAAAAATGTACCATGAGAGCACACATCACACATTACTGTTTGAATTCCGCGTAGAATGTTTTTGTGTTTTTTTCTCTTGAGTGGCCATAGTTTTTTCCGTTAATAATTTACAGTCTTTTGCGTCAATTGTTTGCGTGTTTTTCTCTGATGTATATAATATTTGCATTTTAGATCATACAGGGCTTATCAGAGCTTCTCAGTTTGCGTCAAAGAAATTACTTTTTAAGATCATCTGAAGATAGTGTTCATATTCTATACAGTCCTCCCCGAAGGGTTCCAGGCTCTTGAAATCGAGAATAAGAATCTACAGCCAATCCGTCAATTCGGACTGTGGAAGTTGCGAATAAAATGCGGAAACGTAGAACACAGCCATTCAATTCAGAAATTATCTAATCAACGTAGTTATTTGATACATCCTTGATAACAATATTTACGATAACTTATCTTTATTTTGATACAGGACAGTGGCAAACAGGTGTGCCTACTCTAGTGTATACAGGGATCTGACGCTATGTTTATGTTGGAAAAGATAATACAAACAGACGACCGTTTACTTCAAGGTATTTTGAAATCGATAAATTGTTTCCAAATAGGTACAGATTTTCTTATTTCCTGTCGTATTTTCTATTAGGTCATATTTGGAAAACCGTGTATGGGTATGTACATCGGACAAATTTCCTAGAAAATGAAATATTTCTCTGATAGATACATATTCTTACACGATTATAGCGTTGTGCGCGGGTGCACCATCCTGTTGAAACTAACAGTTTCGAACTGTTGTGCGTACCGTATATCGTTGTATTCGTAAAATCAAAAATTACAGGCCATGTAAAAAATAAACTCCTAAAGAGCATCTAAAAAAGCGGCAGAGCACGGAGTCATTGGATTTGACCCATTTTCCATTGGCTTGTTACATGTGGTATATATACTAACTGTGCAAAGTTTGAACCGAATAGGTTCAAGCGTTTGCCAGAGACCGAGAGGCGTAACCCCAAGGGGTCATTGGATTTGACCAGTTTTCAATAGACTTGTTACATGTGGTATATAGGTCAACTGTGCAAAGTTTGAACCAAATCGGTCCAAGCGTATGACAGTTATCGTGTTTACGGAGGGACGGACAGACGGACACCATCGACTTCCCGATAAAGCTTGCATCGCTTTGCTCTGTCACTTAATAAAGTTGATTATGATTTCTCCGAAACGAAACGTATTAAAAATCCCTCCACAATATCTTGTAGAGCTCGAAAAGTGGCAATGAGAAAGTGTTTTTTTTAAATTTTTTTGTCAAATAACATCAGGAAACAAAAAAAACAAAATCGGCAAATTTCGGTTTGTCTGTCATATCCGAGGTCATATCTTGAAAAATAATCGGAATTTTCTGGCTTTCTTTTCTATGGTTTCGGAGATTCCCATGATAGACATCCTTATCTTGGACACAGTGCATAAAGTGTTTCAGTTTAGTTCAGTTCCTCCTCCTCCTACTTAAAGAGACCTTGTATGTAAAATGTTTAAGCAAAAAACCCAAAAGTGTTAATACTAGTCGACGTGCCTCAAGTTTTCTCCAGAACATACAAAATCCAGAATTCTTGTAGAATTGGTTCTGATGGACTTATGTATGTCTTGGGGTATGCCCTTTCAACGAAGTCTCAACATACAATTTTAACTCAAGCACATATGCAGCAAATGTGACATTCAAAGCACTTTTATAGCTCAACTAAGAATTACAGAAAATTTTTTTTTTGTATTGAAATTTTTCAGAGACAAAATTTAGTTGAAATTACCATACCATACCAATGCATCGATCGCCAACGGCCGATATTATGGCCAATACATCAATATAATTACGCAGTCGCGACAAAGCGTCCAAAAAGCGCTTCAGTTTATGTAGCTGTGCATGCGGAAACCAAAAATAAACAAACTCAGAGAATGTCCGACAAAATTGTAGAAGATCAAGCGCTGTGAGAAAAACTGGCACCTGTGCTAATTAAAAATTGACATTGGCTTTGATAAGACCAGCCAAATGAGACGTTCCGTTTCCAGAACCCCAGTCAAGCAATAACAAATAATAAACATGGAAAATATTTGACAGTGTTTCACCATTTCTAGAGTCTTAAACGAAATTAAAATCTTCATAATATTACAATATGGCGTTCAAGTGTTTTTTTTTTCATTAAATCTTAGCCGGCCTGTCTGGCGCAGTGATGTGGAAGCTCGACTGCGGTACTAAGAGTCCCTGGTTCGAATCCGGCTTCGGACATTTATTTATTTATTTATTATCCCTCTCTTGTTCTGGGCCCTCGGCCCTCAACAGGCTTTCGCCCAATTACAGACTGACCCGCATAATGCTTTTTAGATGTGCCTCGTGAATATTCGTAAATGTAGAGTTGGGAAAACAAGAGCAGCTTTGGCCAGCGTCAGCCACTTAAAAATAAAGACCAAAAATAAAATAAAAAGATAGGCCGATATTTTATCGGTATCGGCCTTCAGGTATGCGAATATAGGCCGATATAAAAATATCGTATCGGAAGATCCCTCATCTTGGAGTGGGGAATTTTACAAATTCGCTACAAATTTGTAAAAGAAACTGGGTTACTAAAAAATTAAAGAAGAAGGCAAAGATGTAGGGCCCTTGGTTTAATTGGAATTAATGTTTTAGCCTCTTCCACCATGAATTATTTTTATACATTATGTACTTCCATCTTGAAAGTTTAAGTTTTGATATTGACGGCACCCTTGCCGTTTGCCTCATTAGAAGCACCTGGGTATTGGTAATTGAAACACATGCATAATTGACGCGACTATTACAATCTAGAGACAAATGGTCAAAAAACATAAATATGATAGGTTTCTGTTTAAAGGAGTATGAATAATTGAGTATCCAATATCAGTCAGAAATGAGATGAGAATGGAACGATCCGCAACACCTTGTCTGTTACGTCCTTTGTTTTAATTGGATGATCAAATTTCTATTGAAGTCTTTGCAGTTCAATAAAAGTTCTGTTGTAAAACTCAATTCTAGAACTTTGTTGAAGTTTTAAGTGAAGGCTGATGAAACCGAAGTGAAGTTTTGTTTCAACTGTACTCATGTAATGTATTGGTACACAACGGCACTATGGCGGCGTACCAAAGAAATAATGAAATACAACATTACGAAAGGAAAATTAATGAGACGCGCTGAGTAAATTGTCCAATCGGTCAACATTCGATCTTCTTATTCTACAATGATATTCATGTAGAAGAAGATAGGGATTTGCCGCGGGATTTGCTATAGGAATTTCCTATGTCTACTTTTAAATGATAAAAAGTCTTCTGAAGGACGCCTAACTTTATGCAACCAAAATAACTACCTAGAACAAATGAAGATCAGCCTGCCATGTTAATTAATTTGAATATTGTCGCTTTGACTTCCGTATCCTAATTTTCGTTCGTGTGCGATGTATTCAACTAAAAAAAAGTTGATATTTCCAACTGGTATAGTACCGATAACAGTTAAAGGAGAGTAAGAAATTTATTTTCTGTGAAGCCAAAGCAACAATATTCAAATTAATAAGTAATATGACAGCCAGATGTTTATTTGTTTCAAGAAGTTATTTTGGTTGCATAAAATTAGGCATCCTTCAGAAAACTTTTTATGATTTGAAAAGTAGACATAGGAAATCCCTATGTCTTCTTCTACATGAAAATCACTGTTTACTACAGAAGAAAAAGCGCACGCTCGAGGGGTTCGAACTCGCGTCATCATAATCGAAAGGCAATATGGCTTATAAAGCGACAAACTAATAAGTATGATTAACAATCATCTATTCATTTTATTTACTTTACTTTGTAAATAGGCTTTAAATATGTATATGTGTAATCATCTGTATCTTTTTTAAATACGCTTTAAACAATTGTGAGCCAAGGCATCGGTCGGCTATGCCTAACTCGCCTTCGGTTACCGAGCGTTACGACCACAGAATATAGAAGAGTGCTTATATTCTGTGCATGAGATGATTTTACTCCCGTCCAAAACATATTATAGTGAATACCGAGCAGTAAGAAGTAGTCACTTCAATAAATATAAATAAATTCATTCAAAAAGTGATATTAATGAAACCAGTAGGAGCTCGAGTAGGAGGTTAAAATTCTTAGGATATAAAATTGTTACAAAATGTGTTGTCGCTCACTTGAAGGATGAAAACACTGGAATTTGATATTTCTGAAAAAAAAAGCGCCCTATTAACATATCTAGGAATGTGGTACTCATATACCTGTTCTTGTAGCAGTAATCCAAGGATTGGGTACACGATGTAATACGGTTTATAACTTGGTTGTACAAACAACAATTGTAAAACATGTTGAATCCCCATTAAATTCGTTTAGAAATGAAAAACGGCGATAGCTGAAAGGTTTCTTCATTAATCTTTGTCAATTTGTAGGTGGTGATGTATATTTCCACTCTCCTTTTGACAATAGTCAGGCTCGTCTGTTGTTTGTGAAACAGTCATGTATCGGTAAGTAGGGTGTGAGTGGGTGAACTCGAGCGTCGCGGCGTTGAACCTTGCGGTAGGACGACTGCTAGGCAAGCGTCTAGCCGTATCGACCCGCCCACCCCTGCGCCTCTCAAACGGTTGAAAGTGAATTTCGTGGTGTTATCTAGACGAGTTTTTCTATGGGACACGCGTACGAGCACATTTTATAAATTGCTCAACATTATCAGTTAAAATTAGGAGCAATTGTCCCAATGGCCTAATTCTATCGCGATATAAGTGGAGCAAGCTGGTTTTGTAAAGCCTTATGTAACACCTAATCGATACGGTTCCTTGTCGCATTTGTTCTAATGCGTCTCTTTCCGATACCTTTGGTAGAAAAAAATGATAAATGAGCGATCCAAAACTAAAAAAGAGAAATTCTGGACATGGCGAGCGATAAATGACCTACTTCTGTCCATTTCTAATTTCCTAAATTGCAACAAACTAAACTATTTATTTTAGATAAGCAGAAAATTTGGACGACATTTGCAAATGAAACTGCAAGGAAATGTGTATCAAAATAGTAAGATTTACTCAATCGTTGTTTCATTGAGCAATTTTAAGATTTCGTGAACGCGCACCTTTCGCAAGAATAATTCTTTTTTTAGCACGAATACTTGCGAAAAGTGTATTCGAGTTTGTGAAAATTGTGGCAATTTAAAAATTTCGATGGCATGTTAGCGACGGGTAATTTAAGTTTATAAAGTCGCCTCAGTTTTTTAATTATAAAAAAAACAGGAAGTGATCTCTAAACGACGAAATAAAAGTTTTCAAAGGAAGAGTTGACAATTAGAAATTATATGTGAACACATGGAAAGTTGACATAAATTTCCTGAGAATGCCGCTTAGAAAACGACATAGAATCTATGCATATAGACGTATAAAAATTCACTATCTCTTCAATCTTATGAAAAATTTTCCTTTTATTTCCATACCTTAATTGAAATTTGAGAAATGCCACGCGCAACTAGGTCACAATAAAAGTGCATACCTAAATAGTGAGTATGAAACAGTTACTGCAGCGTTTAACCTGAGGTTTAACCTATTTTGAAAAGTAAAATTGAATAAATAATAGCAACATTTGCAACGTCTAAAGGAAATAAACGCACTCTACCGCGAAAACAAGGAAGACGTGTTCCGCAATTTGCATAAAAGTGCACGAATATGGTATATTTTTAATGACTTTTTAGCAAAATGTCGAAAATGTGAGATTATAACCAACCTACATACCTCATTTCAACATCACTCGGAACCGGCTGTTGTATGACATCATAAAGTGTATTCGGCAAGTATTATCACATACATGTCGTAACGGAGCAGGTAACATACGTACATGATTTAAGATATAATCACTTGAAAAACCTTCAACATATCTGTGTCGATTATAATTATAATTTAAAAACAAGCGAAGAAAGTACTTTATGGTGTTGAGAAATTACCTTAAAAATACTTTTACTTCTTCGTTATTTTTGTTTATATTATATCTACTTGTAAACCCGGTTATAACCCTAATTGATCATCATCTATGCGATTCTAAATATCCGAATTTCACTTACAAAATTGGGACGAAAGAAAAGATAGAAGATGGACAGACTGGTGGAAGAAAATTTTGTGATACAATAAACCGATACAACGAAATATCGAAGGATCCTCAGTATTACAATAACTTTTAACGATAATTTATTTTAATGTTACAAAATACATCAAATTCATGTCTTGGCCATTGAGATAATGCTCTTAATCTTGTTTTGATCAAAATCCATGTGGTCGCCAAAAATAGATCAAATTCATGTTTTGATCATTGAGATAATGCTCTTGGTCTTTTTCCCAACGTTCTTGGTGCATAAATAACGATTTTGACATGTTTTGATCAAAATTCATGTGGTCGCCAAAAGTAGATCAAATTCATGTTTTGGTCATTGAGATGATGCTCTTAGTCTTTTTCCCAACGATCTTGGTGCATAAATAACGATTTTGACATGTTTTGATCAAAATCCATGTGGTCGCCAGAAATGCATCAAATTTATGTCTTGAGCATTGAGATAATGCCCCTAGTCTTTTTCTCGACGATCTTGGTGCATAAATAACGATTTTGATTATTTTGATCAAAACCCATATGGCAATAATTTAACATTTTTGAATCACACACATGCGGTTATCAAATGTGCACGTGATGTACTCTTGCTGCATCAAGATAATGCGTTTGAAACCTTTTAAAACTCTAAATTCAAGTATAAAGTGTAATTTTTGCTACATTTTGCTCTAAAACTTTCGACCTTATACCACAGAGAAGAGTTATATTAAAGTATTACACATCTAAGAGTCATAGGGAATAATCTAGCGGAAGTCCCAACCCGATACATGACCTAGGGAATGAAATATGTTGATTTCTATTATATTGAGCCCGTAGTTTTTCCTGTTCCCGATTCACTCGAAGTCCTATAACTTTTGTTCCTATTGAACCAGCTTCCTGAAAATCAATAGCGTCCGTCCTTAATGTCCAAAGAACCCGTGCACCAAATTTCAACTCAATCTGCCACTTTTAAAAAGAGTTAGAGCGCACACGGACGGACGGACGGACGGACGGACGGACGACAATACAAAACTATAAAGGATCTGAGGATCCTTAATAATGCACCACCGATTGTACTAAAACAGTAGCATGGTAACAAACTTGTCAGCTATATAGACAGAATGTGCAAAATAGGTATTACAGTTATCAAATCTAATAATAATAATAATCTAAGGCGCCTTTAAGATTTATTAAGAACGCAACGCGGAAACTTGAAAAAGGACGAAAATATTTTGACCAAAGTACATGCCCGAACTCAAAAAAACAAAACACGCAAGATAAAAATTGTTACGTTTATTACAACGTAGGCGGAAATTACATGGCAATGTTCGTTATTCGTATCTCAATTAAAAGGATGGTTCGCGTTCGGAATCCCTTAATTAGTTTATTAACAAACTCTACGTATTGCATTTGCCAAAACGTCTTTAGTGAAAGTGACGTGCGAAGGTTAAACGTCGATCATCATTTCCGCCCGCCATTGTATTCAATTGTTTTATTTATTAAATTTCCGGCGTTTTAAATTGTCCGAATGGAATACTGAAGATTTCGTTATAAGAAAATGTTTGCGGAAGTTTACACGCAGACGTAAAATCTATTTTTAGGGCAATAATTATATAGGTATTGGCAGATTTTCAGAGTACGTTTCGCTAACGTGCAAATTAACCTACTGCGTATTTTAAAGTATTTCAAATTGTCGTTATATAATCAATTTAATACCAAACTACGTTTTTTGTTTATTTTCCGCTTTTTGAACGTACAGAATCATTTCCGTTACTGGCGGTTGACAAACTAAAAAAAAGGCACAAGGTGTGGCAACTGTCAACGTGCAAAGAAGAAAAGTTGCAAATAATCTCGTTGATGTTGCACAAGAATCGCGGGCGGCCCAGACTTGTATTTAGGTCAGTGCGTATTTTTTCGCCAGACAGACACAAGTACGTTTATTGCAATTTAAAAATATTAAGGTCAGTTTACTTTGTATCTACATGTACGAGGTATTCCTTTTCAATTAGATACACGCACTTTATACGCACAGTTGGACAAAAATTTGCATAAAACGCAATCTTTCCGTTTTGAAACGTGATACGTTAGGTTAACAAATAAAGTTAATTAACGAGGCCAACGAAAATTTGCAATCTGTGAAAATTCATGAAAAAATATGGGGGAATTTCGTGTCGTGACCACTCTCACTTCTTCGTGAGCGACGGCGACGCTTACACTTTAATGACGTCACTGCGCAACATCGATTTCGTGACGTCGCGCCCTTCACGCAAACATGAAACCAGGCAAAGCTCCGAACTACAAAGTTGGAAAATTCCGTTAAACGATTTCCACAAAAATTACAATTTAATACCGTTTCCTATCAGTAGCATTGTATTATACAAGTTGACCCTTCGAACAACCCTTTTTATAAAAAGAAAGTGTCTACTAGTTTATATTGTGTCATAAAAGAGAAATTGCTCTCTTCCCTCGGCCGTTATGTAGCAACGGCCTTGTCGATTTACTCGAAGGGTGCCTTGGTTGTAGAAAAACAGTTTCGGCGATCCAAGCCAAAAACCTTGAAAATGCTTACAAATAAAACAGTTAAGTCATAAATACCGAAGGCGATCGCTATGTAATTTATATACCGTAATAATGCTCCTATGCTAAATTTTTCCGGGTTATACACAAGCGATAGACGATTGTTATAACCATTTATAATTTGGTCATTACACATTTATTCTTTGATTTACACATTTCGGATTACTTTCAATTACACTGAATACACTGCCAGAGGAAACGTGTACCTACTACTGCGATAATCTAGGTCATTATTCCTGATTTGTTTAAATCGAGGTTTAAATGAAATTTTGGCATAATGAAGTACTCCAGCTTAGGTACCTTTTGGCTGTCTTGGTGAAGCATATGTTTAAGTTTTTTTACATTTTTTATTTTACCATGTTTTTGTAAAACAAAAAGTCATTTGTCGCTTCTTTGTGAAGTTTGATTATACCCTTTCGCGACTAACACGTAATCCATCCTGAAAAATATCAAAATGTCCAAAGCGTTCCGGATTTATTACATAATCAACAGATTTCATATGGAGGCAAAGTTGCCCCTTTCTGTGACTAAAAAACGCATTTGAGATTTTTGAAAAATCTTTGAAAATAAACCGATACAACGAAATATCGAAGGATCCTCAGTATTACAATCACTTTTAACGACAATTTATTTTAATCTTACAAAATACATTTTATAGTAGTCGCCATAAATAGATCAAATTCATGTTTTGGTCATTGAGATAATGCTCTTGGTCTTTTTTCCAACGATCTTGGTGTATAAATAACGATTTTGACATGTTTTGATCAAATTCCATGTGGTCGCGAGAAATAGATCAAATTCACGTTTTGGTCATTGAGAGAATGCTCTTGGTCTTTTTCCCAACGATCTTGGTGTATAAACAGCGATTTTGACATGTTTTGATCAAAATCCATGTGGCCTCAGAAAAATAATTTAACATCTTTGAATCACACACATGCGGTTATCAAATGTGGACGTGATGTACTCTTCCAGCATCAAGATAAAGCGTTTGAAAGCTTTTAAAACTCCAAATTTATGTTAGTCCAGTCAATAGAGAAAAGTTTAGTCAAAAATTTGGTGTCCAAGAGGTTATGACTGATTCTTATGTATTTTTTGGCGTAGATTCCGAATTTTTAATCTCCCACCAACCTTAGGGGGTGGGAACCCCCCCAAAAATGCAAAAAAACCCAAAATTTCGGCCCAAAATTCAGAATTTTGGAAAAATCTCGCTAAATTTAGATTTTTGGCCCAAAGTACCTTAGTTCAAAATTAAAGTACACAAAATTTGCAGGAAAAGTGATATATACACTTTTGGTCTAGGACCAACGGGGGCGGAGATAAGAGGGGGGTCAAAAAAGGGTACTTTGTTGGAAAACGTGAAAAAAACGGAATTTCTCTGAATAACTCGCTAAATGTTGGTTTTAGAGAAAAAACTCAAAGGACCAAAATGAAAGTAGACGAAAAATTACTTCGGAAAGTGCACGTGTGCGGAGCCGATGAAGGGGGGGAGGAGGGGGAGGGGGCGAGCGCAAAACCTCTCTTCCTGGCGCCGCGCGACGGCACTGGCATAAGGCGCTATACGCGCAGTTTCGGGTATCTCTGGCGGCCTCGGTCCCGGTCATAACGGATGCTTCTTTGTCCTTATTTTAGAAAGGGGCCTCTGGCTTCCCCCTCCCTCTTGTTGGTCGTTTGTATGCTTTTTGTGTCCTCTGGAAACCAGTTCAAGATCCCTCTTCAGTGCGTCTGTGTTGTCGCGTCGTGCGCATCACGCTATATTGCTCCCTGCTTATTTACTATTTTTCGGTTAAAAGTTTGTTGTTTTTACCGAAATTTTCTGTAATATCGTGCTCGCGCGCCTGTGCGTTTTGAGTTTGTTCGCTTGCATATACTCTCGAGGGGAGAGAGTGGAACTAGTTTTAACCTTCATGGTACTCTAATGAAAGGTCTCAACGCAAGGAATTAATTTCTACCAACCATAGCCCTCCTCCTCGACCTCTTATCGTGATCGGGTATATTACCTTATACCTTAAGAACGGATTGTCGGAAGAGGGTACTATCAAAGGGCGATTGAAACGTCTGCAAGAAATATATCCATTGGTGATGTCCATACAAAAGCTATTTCGGTTAAAAAAATGCGCTTTATCTGCACAGGGGTTGTGCACAATTTATATCGGGCGATCAAAAATGATTGGCTGTCGAGTCGCCTTTGGAAGTTCAAGTTAGATACGATTTCCCATGTAAACAAAAATTCCAAAGGCGACTAGAGAGCCAATCATTTTTGATCGCATTGTACTTGTTTATTTAGTGCTCGAGTTACAATTTTTGGGGGAGATTGTAGTATTTGTCTGAAATTCTGATTTGCATGGCGGACAGCAAGAAACGTTACTTTCGCACTTTTTTAGGCCATCTTTAAATAAAAACTCAACCTCTACTGGCTCAGGCGAAAAATAGTAAATAAGCACGGAGCAATATAGCGTGATGCGCACGACGCGACAACACAGACGCACTGAAGAAGGATCTTGAACTGGTTTCCAGAGGACACAAAAAGCATACAAACGACCAACAAGAGGGAGGGGGAAGCCAGAGGCCCCTTTCTAAAATAAGGACAAAGAAGCATCCGTTATGACCGGGACCGAGGCCGCCAGAGATACCCGAAACTGCGCGTATAGCGCCTTATGCCAGTGCCGTCGCGCGGCGCCAGGAAGAGAGGTTTTGCGCTCGCCCCCTCCCCCTCCTCCCCCCCTTCATCGGCTCCGCACACGTGCACTTTCCGAAGTAATTTTTCGTCTACTTTCATTTTGGTCCTTTGAGTTTTTTCTCTAAAACCAACATTTAGAGAGTTATTCAGAGAAATTCCGTTTTTTTCACGTTTTCCAACAAAGTACCCTTTTTTGACCTCCCTCTTATCTCCGCCCCCGTTGGTCCTAGACCAAAAGTGTATATATCACTTTTCCTGCAAATTTTGTGTACTTTAATTTTGAACTAAGGTACTTTGGGCCAAAAATCTAAATTTAGCGAGATTTTTCCAAAATTCTGAATTTTGGGCCGAAATTTTGGGTTTTTTTGCATTGTTGGGGGGGTTCCCACCCCCTAAGGTTGGTGGGAGATTAAAAATTCGGAATCTACGCCAAAAAATACATAAGAATCAGTCATAACCTCTTGGACACCAAATTTTTGACTAAACTCCCCTATTTAGGTCTCTATTGACTGGACTATGTGTAAAGAATAATTTTGGGTACATTTTGCTCTAAAACTTTTGACCTATACCACAGAGAAGAGTTATATTGAATTATTACACATCTAAGAGTCATAGGGAATAATCTAGCGAAAGTCCGAACTTGATACATGACCTAGGAAATGAAATATGTTGATTTCTATTTGATTCCCGCAGTTTTTCCTGTTCCTGATTCACTCGAAGCCCTATAACTTTTGTTCCTGTTGAACCAGCTTCCTGAAAATCAATAGCGTCCGTCCTTAATGTCCAAAGTACCCGTACACCAAATTTCAACACAATCGGCCACTTTTAAAAAGAGTTAGAGCGCACACGGATGGACGGACGGACGGACGACAATACGAAACTATAATTGAGATCATCGAAAAACTGAAAATGAATTGGGTTTTAATTTTCCCCGGCTTACACTGTCGGAAATGGACGCTTCGGTAAGCACCTTCATGGGCACTTTTTTTTTCAGAAAATCGGAATCTCATATCAGAATTTCCATAACATGCTAGATGTGAGAGCTACAGGTTAGTACTTTCTTATTTCTTATGGATTTTCTTTCTATTGAATTTTTACAGAATGATATACCTAGAGAACAAAAAAGAAAAATGATGAGGTGCCACACCCTATACCTACTTTTACACAAATTTACAAGAAAAATTTCAAAATCAAAAGTTTTAGATTCATTTCTCAACAAAACATCCACGGGTAACTAGATCTTACTGAATCAATATGGCTATGATGGCAATGCATTTAAATTAATCTCTTTTTTTTGTCCTCTACTTCATTCCGTTAAAATCCAATATGGCGTCCATATCCATAAGAGATAAAAAATGAAAAAGAGGTGTGCGCCTTATGGCGAGTCACTTGGCGTTTTTTCCATGAATTGATCAGTGCTTCCCAAAAGGTCATGTAACGAGACTATTTATGTGTACAACTACAAAGGATTATAAGTTATGGTATAAATATTCTTATAAATAAGAAACTTAGCACTGCGCAGTCTGCACATGCGCACACCTGATGTTAAAAATATGAGATATGTTTGCCTTTACTAGAAAAATCTTTGGTTAAAATTTCAAAAAATCTCTATACATTGAAATTGCGCAGTTTACGCATGCGCACATATAATTTTTACAGTATGTGATATGCTTGTCTTTACTAGAAGAATCTCTGGTTAAAATTGCAATAAATCTCTATAAATAAAAGTTAACAGTGCGCAGTTTGCGCATGCGCACATCTGTTTTTTACAATATGCAATATGCTTGTCCTTACTAGAAGCATCTGTGGTTAACATTTGAAAAAATATCTAAATAGCCAAGATTTTTCTCGGTTGACGTGCGAGAGCTATAAGCTACCGAATGCAAAAAGAAGGAACTACATATCTTGAAAATTGTAGGAGTAGTTTAATGGTTGGGACGGAAGGGCGGAGAAAGTGGCCATAATAGCACCTGGAAAATGCGCTAAGAAGTAGTGTACATTTTACAGCTAACGTGTTATCGAAATTCTGATAATGCATTTAGATTTTCCAAAGAAAAGTGCCCACCAAGAGAAAATTTCTCCGAAAGGTTTAATCTCGGGTTTAATGTAGCGTTACTTGCAATGTAAAAATGATTAATTAATAATTACTTAACTTTACTTTCTTTAATCAATCATAAATGATCTCACATCATTAAATAAAAACAAAAAAAAACTATTCAGTACGGTTTTTCATGGTATTGCCAACTATTTGACAGTTAATTTCCCTGGAAATAGGTGTAGGCAGAAGGTAAGGTACAAACAACACTGTAGTATATAAAAGACGTGTAAAAAAATTGACACAAATTTGATTGTGCAAGTCAATATTTCTTTACAGTCCACGTTCTTTTCGTTAGCATTGCATACTGTTAAATTGTTTTACACACTTTAATTCTTGTAATATAAATGTCACATGTGCACATTTCATCTCTAGATCAAATAAAAAGGCACATTCAGCGAACCACATCCTACGTTAGCTTTTTCGATGAAAAGTCGAAAGTCACGTTCTGGAAACGTAAACAATCGGCAGGTATTGACAAATACTGAACCAGGATATACGTCAAGTGGCATATTTCAGCTGACGTTAATAATAATAGTTCCATTAATAGAATAGTGTCGAGTTAACTTAAAGATTTCCGCATTACCCTTCTTGTGTTCTCGCCAGATAACCTGTAACTCGAAACCTTCCTCTGCGGATTACTGCTGACGTTTTCAGTCCTATTGAATTCGACGTCAAAGTACGCCAACTTCTCCATTTAATGCTGGATTTTTACTTACAGCCGGAAGCGAATAAATACGTAAAGTTACGAAACAAAGAATTACGAAAAAAAGGAAGTTAAACGTTTCATCGTGGAAGCGAGTGAAAAGAATAAAGACCTTCGTCATGGACGACGAATTTTTAACACATACGTACATTCTACAGGTAGTGATTATAACACGTTAGTATTCAGGTGGGGGAGGCGGCTTGAATATCCGGAAATGTCTTTTAACCATTCTGTTTACTCGACTATTTTAGAACGATAAAAGCAATACATTTTACTGTACAGTATATTACTGGTTAACTATAATTGTGACCTTGTCTAACAAATCTAACAAGAAAACGATGGGACAATGGCTTCATAACAGAATAATAATGCTATTTGTGTCGGTATTTTTCTCTACTTGCTCCTCTACGCGTCTAGCTCGCACGATTATTTATGGGAGAGGGTGAGATCTCGCACCTTCGGTTATGGCCATGACCTACTCTACGATAAAACTGAGGGTGGTGGATTCGGTTTTTATTCTACAAAAAAAAAACCGGCCAAGGATTTAGAAAATGTAGGATGTACCAGTTTTAGAGGATTAAGACATAAATTCATTGCGGAACTCGAAAAAATTATTTAACTAAGATAAGGGACTGCTATTTTTGCTTGTATCAGATAAGAGAATATCTCAATTATTTTCGCTGTTTCCACACATCATTTTAGTGTATCGATTAGGTGCGAGCTCGGCCACAGATTCCACTTCACAATTTAGGAAATGTCCTATGTTGGAGAGTACGCAGAGAACTATTCGGTTTCACACTTCCGGGAGATAAGAAAGCCAAGATGAGCCTCTTGAAGGTTGCTTTTCAATTCGTTTATTCAAATGCGGAGCGACGGAGCTTAGCAACAAACATTTAATTGTCCTTTCTTTAGTAAAAATCGATTGATGCAAAAGTGACGTGAACTGCTACGACAATTTCTCGGGATTGAAAAATGTCTAGTGGTCTCCGCTACCAAAACCATTAAAATAGTTGTCGTAGTGGTATAGTATAAGCTGAAGAGGGGTAAATTAAAAAATAAATCCACTGGACTCGTACTTTGTTAACAATTTTTGCCAATCACGATCTATCTGTCACAAGTTCAAGTAGGTCTTCAAATACCAGGTACTTAAAAGTTCTACGACCGGTTGTTTGTTAATGTAAAATCATTTCTGTTTCAAATATACTTACAGCTGTAGTTGTAAAATTTCTTTATTGCGTATTTGGCAATATTTCAAACGGATTTCCTTTAATTGGAATAATTTAAACAAAACTTTTAAATTAGAAACTATAAACAAAACAGCAACAGGCGTTTAACAATTGTTCTGGTGGTAGTTGGATGTCTTTCCATTATGAACGTAGGAGGCTGATACGTTCGTATGGTTTGATGTCAACTGTCAAATTCACCAAAAAAAAACGCGAGAAAACATAAATATGCTGCAAGTTAAAAACCAAAGGATTGACACCCATTTATGTCATAGCAGGTACCTACAACTAGAGAAGAAAATGGAGTTTTTCAACCCTAGTTCAAAGTTTGACACGATGAGCGTAGCCTCCTAGTGGGGCAAGTAAAAACAATTGCTGCGTTAATCTTAATATTAATGACATTTAAAATTGAATCATACCCGCATCTAGATTGCTATGTGTCCAACTTCATTATTGCAGACGATAATTTTTCAATTTTGATCGTAGTTTCAGCAAAAATGCTTAAATGCGAAGACACAAAAAATTGATCAAAATAAAACTGAAAAATATAAAATAAATAAAAAACTTGATCAAAAAAATTCTATTTTTGGAAGGTTCTCACGAAAATTTTAATAGAGAATAAACATTAATAATCAATTAATTAAGAAATTGCGTACAATTAATTCGCCGTGATTACGACAATGAAACCAGTACGTATACAAGTCCTCTTTTTCAAATTCTCCAAATAAAAGACGTGCTAATGGTCACGGATGGCCGTCCGTTGCTCCATCCGACTGGCTGTGTCAATAGATCTTTATCTTAAGTGTATTTCTTCCGTACATTCTAATCTCGCAACACGATGAATTTCTAGATCACTTAACCAAAAAGTGCGTCAAACTTTTGCTAGCTCATTTAATTATGACTATTAAAATTTGATTCTTCCTTGGAGAGGACACATTGTGATTTTTAGCACTTTATATTCTTGGAAAAATTATACGTGAATATGGAACTGCTCTCCGGATTATACCCCTTGATCTTATTATTATTGTTGCAATTGTTATTACGTTACAATGAATCGAAAGTGAAATGTATCCTATTTTAAATAGTTAACTATTAAATTTCCACTTGGCCGGTGTTTGAGTGGTCATAAAATGATCTTTGAGGTTAATTACAATTGTAAACTTTTAGTTTTCAGTATATGTATACAATATAGAACCGGCAAGATTTTAGTGTCAACAAAATGTGGCAAATATTTTATAATCTTATAGTTCAAGAAGAAACTCCTTCGGAAACTCCCCACTAAAGAACAGTTCCACAGTAGTTCGCCCTTATTTAAAATGTTCCATGTTAATAAGAATTTGAATATACAGTCTTTCTTTTAAAGGGACTTTATATTGGAAAAGAGATAAGATACGCTTATAAAAATTACTATGAACTAGTTTTTGAAAATAGTGGCAGCTGTCTAACACTTACAGTTATATCGAAAGTAAATGCCACCTTCCTTATTTTAAATGGCAACCCCCATTTTTTATTACACATTTAGATTCTCTTTTGATAATTAAGGTCTATTTACTAGACAATATCTATGGTCATCTTGGTCTTTACGCTTTGTACCTCAGTCACTATTAGACGTAAAACTATAAAATTTTGGAGGTACCTATAAAAAATGCTGATAACCCGAGTGATAACCATTCGAATAATCATAATCATTTTTCACAAAAATTTACAAGAATCTTCACAAATTATAAGAATACTTTTTCGGTTTTTTAAGAACTCGTTTTTTTGAAAAAAATGCTCCTTTTAATAATTTCACATATTAATTCTAGACAAAATGTTCATTCGATTGATATGACGCTCTATACCTAAAATTGGTAATTTTCCATTTATTTACATTGTTCTTAATAATAAAGTAATTTTTAATACAAATGATGACTGCCCTGAACAGCATAAACGCCGTTACCGTTATAATTGTGGGCCGGAGCGCCATCTTGCTGATAGTATACTTTCATCCGCTGTTAAAGAGGCAAATTGTCAAGTCAGTTTAAAATTACTTTAAAACTTCCCGAATTTCATCAATATTTTTCAACACGGCATTCAGAGTTTTCCTGGTTGACCTTCTGATTGTAGGAAAACGCGTATTGAATAAATCTAAACTACAATTTACGTTCTTAAATTCTTAAGTTCCAGTAATCTTCCTTAGAAAAATTAGCCATAATCTAAAACTCAAAAAGAATACTAATGCTTGGTCTTGTTCATGGCAATTATGATGTGTATAAAAAATACTTTACCACGAAAAACATGAATAACTTGAAAACTATCAATTGTAGGTATAAGACAATGACATGTCAATCAAAAGAAAATGTTATCTGGAATTAATATCTGAAATAAAAAAAGGGACATTCCATTTAAAAATCCGAAGTTTTTTGAAAAAAGTGGAACAACACTATTTTTGCAATTTGTGACTGTAGATTATTATGAAAAATATTATGATTATTCGAATAACCAGCATTTTTTATAGGTACCCCCAAAATTTAATTGTTTTACGTCTAATATGTAGTCACTGAGACATAAAGTGTCAAAGTACCGCCCTTAACTGTCAATTTTTTTCTTAAAATGAAATACATATCTCCAAAACAATCGAAGACTTTTATTTTCAAAAAGGAATGTACACGTGGAATAAAAAATGGGGGTTGCCATTTAAAATAAGGAAGTTAGCATCTGCTTCCGGTATAACTGGAAGTGTTAGAAAAGTGGCACGATTGTAAAAACGTAGTTCATTGCTGAAAACCATTGTGTGTAAATTTTTATAAGCGTAGGTATCACTTCCACTTTCCCATATAATTGTCCCTTTAACAGAAAGACCCTGTAGGTACATAGTGTAGTATAGTGTATTTATCTCGGTATTTATTATGAAACTGGCAATTTTTGAAATCAAACGTTCTTATCAAAGATTTTCGTTGAGACCAACGAATTTCTTTAAAAACTTACTAATCTTTTTGAATTAAATCCATTTAAAAAATGAGGTTAAGTCCGATAACTTTTTTACCTGATTCCGTATACTTATTTTGAAAACGGCAGATTATGCAACAATCTGTTTATTGTCCGTTTCCGTGTTAACCCAGTTGAAGAATACAAAAAAAGATAGATTGTAGAACTGTATTTTCAAAAAAAAAAAAACGAATTTCTACAGCGGACGGTATTAGCGCGGGCCACGGGAAATTATTTCGCCCGCCCGCTCTGTAGATTTATTGGCCCGCTCTTAGTAATCAATCTGGGTACGGCCCTGGCATCTACTGCCCAAGAGTACCACTACATCAGGTTTGACTCCATTACAGGTACCTCTCAAGAATCAAGGAAGTGTAAAATAAACTTAAAAAACAAAGGGTGGAATTTTTATATTCGAATCGTTGTGTCATCTGTGACCTTCTCGCCTCTTCCGTCCAACTGATGAAGGCTGCGACGGGAGTTGTTAACTTATCTATCTAGCCATGAAACAAAAGATGCTATTACCGCAACTTTTTCACTTCAAGTGAAGAAAAAGAAAACACGAAGAACGGTAGATGTACGGAGAAAATAGACCGACCGATTTGTAAGCCCAATTTAATTCAGCCGTTCAAAATGGACTGGGAATCTATTCATGATGGTCCAAGGTGTGAGAATACTTATTGGGAAAATTTCCAGAAAATTTGCCCGATAGGTATTCTGATATTGTGCGCGGGTGCACCACCCTGTTGAAATACCAGAGTTTCTAACTTCTGTTTTTTGTATCTTACATTGTTAGGTATATTCGTAATAAAAATGCTACTCAATATAGCATGTACCTTTTTTGCGGAATATATAAAAAATAAAGTTGATGATAATTTCTCCGAAACGAGACGTTGTGAAAATCTCATGCGGTTTGTCTGACATATCTTCGAAAATAATCGGAATTTTCCGGTTTTTCTTTACAGCATGATAGTAACTCTTTAATTGCGCAACTTTTCTCTAGGTTGACCATCGTTGTATTATTTTCCGAGATCCCCATGCTAGACATCCCTATCTTAGACACAGTGTTCAGTGTAGGTATAACAAAAATTCTAGAAAGAATCGTTACGCTTTCTTCGAGGCTTTCTTTTAGTTATAAAAGCAACCACTGGGGTTTAGTCGTTGTCAATTTATGCATTTCGGCATCAAGAAAGTGCAAATTTGTAATTTGTAAAGAGAACAGATGGACAGAGAATCTATAAAGCTATTTCTCTCATTGGGAAAAATACGCAAAAGAATGGATAAATCAAATTAATTGTCATCCAATCGGATTAGCCAAAAAAGAATGAAACTTGTCAATCCTAGAAAATCTTTGGGAAAAGTTATGAAGTGAAGAAAAAACGAGGTAAGATCTTCACGATTAAGCTATGTGAGGAAATTTTATTGTCCATGACAATTGTCCTGCCTACTTTTCTGGTCTCTTGTCAAAACTACCACATACTCGTATAAAAAAATTCATAATTATGATAATTGAAATTTTATAATAAAACAGATGATTTCGCGAAAAATGTATTACAAAACTCGTCAGTAAAATGACTCTCCTTGACTTGTAAATTACGCCAGTAATGTGTCGATTTCCTGACTTTTTATGTAAATAACTATTTAATTGGAAAGTGACGTGCAGACAGACAATCACTACGCCAATGATGTTTATAATAATAAAAATAGACAAACACAGATCACAAATTAAATTTGCTAAAGTTTTTCAAATTCTTCTTTACAAAAACGGTAAACATTAAAAGAAAGTTGTACTTCTGATTGTTAAATATAAGAAACCGTTGAACAACCCTTTGACCAACTAGCCACACTTCCTTTTTCGGTTACGTTAACCGTAAATTTTAGCACTTTTTAGTTGAAGGCAATTTGGTAGAAATGTAGACAGCGCAACGCTCCAAAGTATACTCGAGACAAATGATGGTTGCAAGTAGGCATACAGAAATAAAAAGATTTAATTTTAAATAGCCATCCAAAGGGTCAATTATTGCGTTCGCTAATTTTAGCAATGGAAGTAGATTTTTGTAAATGATATGTTTTAAACAAAATCTGCTTAGAAGTACTGATATGTTTATGAAAATTTATCGGTAAGTACATCTTTAGGCGTGCCATCGGTAGTTGGCATTGGCATGGCGAAAAAATCGCTTCGTATAACAAGTCTATAAAACGCGTGGGTGGGTTATCCTGTTTCTTTCAAAAAAAATTTAGGCGTTCGCGCTACATTAAATTTTATATCAATAGATACCCAAGGGCAAAAATTTAGCAAGGCACACAAAAAAGACGCAAACCTGTAAAAATATCAGATAAACAGATCTTTCATCTTAGTAGTAAATGCGGCAGGGTCGTTTGTGGTATTTAAGTGGACAAAATTTTGCTACCTGTGTACCCATTTATAAAACCCTTAAACTACAAGCCCCGTAAAAAAATAACGGTTATTTAAAAATAGGTCAACTCGGTTTGATGGTATTTTGGAAAGAGGATTATAATTAAATCCGTACCCGTTTTGAAATCAATAGGGAAATCTCCTGCAAATGATTACTTTCGTTTGTGTAATTGGCAATTGATAATCGGGTCACGACGGCTATCATTATTCACGATTGTTAATTAATAATAATGCTCCTCGATTAATTTGCGATCAATCTTATCGCATCCAGTATCGCGAAGTTCCTGCCAAATTGCGTAATTCGCTTTTGTAGGTAAATGAGCGGACGGACTGTTTTTGGAGAATGATGAGGGAAGGTCAGTTGGACTCGTAAAGCAGACTAGATAACTTAAATGGCCTACTTTATATCTGTTATCATTTCCGAGATTCCACAAACGACCTGATTCCATTTGTAACCTGGTAATTCTAACTAAGTGATGTAGATTTGGAGGCTGTGGAGTTGCTATTAAATTAATCACGTTACTTACTTAATTAGACAAAGAACTTGTTCTGTGAATTTTAATTATGTCTGATAGGTCCAACAACCTAATATAAATATCAAGGTTTTTCCTCATATTTTCATATTTTTCTACTTGATCACCGGCGGCTACCAAAATATTTATTTTTGGTTTTGGAGATCAAATTGAATAGCGCGCGGACGGAATTAAATGAGGAGCGTGTCCTTAATTTGCTAAATAATGTAAAGCTAAAGATCGCGGTTAAGGGGAATAATGAAAGGAAGTAAGAATAATAAAAAAATATCTACGGAATTGCTAACCTTTCGAATAAGCGGATGCGAGTCGGGATTGTCGCGGGATGGTCGATCATTGGCGACCCTGAAGAGGTCACGCACCCGCGCTTCGCTCATAGAATTGAGCGGCGCGAAAAAATTAGAAACGCCTCGCGCTCAACCAGAATTTAATACACGTCGAGCTTCCTGATGGAAACGGGATGACGTTACCAAACCAAAAATAACATTTTTGGAAAAAAGAAGGAAGACTTACGATATCTTTTAATTAGACTTTTCTTGTACGCTTTGCAATCACCTCCTTCGGGACTGCATCGTCCACCGGAATCGTCGCTTTCTGTACCGGAATCCCTCAGTCCCGGACTTAAACGTCCGCTATTAACACTTAAATCTAATGGCACACAGTCGTTGTCGGCGTTATTGTCTTTATCGGAACGTTTTGGTAACTCGGGTGTGGGACTTCTCGAAGAGTATCCTGGCAGTAGCATTGTGCGGTTATCAAAATACTGTATGTGCTGAAGAATCATAACTCACACACTTTAGACTAGACTACGAAATTTACTCATATTGTTTTAGTCACTGTAATTGGTACAAAAACGGCGGCGGCGGCGACGCACTATAAAAAGAAATTTTTGAACCCCGACGTTCGAAGATTAATTTAATAAGACGTTCTCGTCGGCCGTAATTTAAATAATCGCGCCGTAACACCTTGAGCAAGTAAAATGTAATTCCACACTACAAGACCGACGCACGTTGTCTGTCCTACTGACTCAGATAGCAATGCTGGCGACGGTCTGAATCGGCGGCGCCGCTCACCGCTTCCACTTCACTTTCATTGCTCGTCAACTCCGGGGCTGCGCGATGCTACTTGGTTGGGTTAGGTTATGTATTCCCCGCTTACATTATATCTTAGTCGAGATGTTCTAATGTAAAATTGTTGTAAACAAAGTGCTTCCGTGTGGGCGTTCATTTACTTTTCTAAAATAGAATTTTTTAACCTGCCGATTTCCGACGCACCGCGCGCGGAATGGGATCTCCCGCGACCTTCGCCGTAATCAAATGTTTAAATTTATACAGTTGCAAATAAAAGTCGAAAAGCAATTCGTAATCCACCACTAAAATCCCTTTTATCAAATTTAAATTTCAATACATTTTTTTCGACTTCGCTTCTTCGGCTGTCGGTATTTGGAAACTGAGGAAAACCGTGTGCGGATCTGAACTTTGAATTGAAAAGACAAAGAGAAACCCTTACAATTCGGTTACATTTAATCGTTCTTTGTGAAAAAGATAATTGTCCTTCAAGCCCCTGGGCTGTTTGTTCGTTTCCATGTTTTTATGTTCAAATAAAACAAAAATACTCCTTGAGCGATTTAAAACGATATCAGCAATGTAGGTACACAATTTAGAATGACAGTTCTAAAGCAATCCAATTTTACTGGAACTCCTACATTTATAATAAAAGTATAAATCCCTTTAATTCAATAATAATCCCCAGCGACACAATCACAAACGCAACTTTTACATACCTACTCATTTTAAAACTTCTTGTGCGGCTTTATTGTGATTACTCGCTCTTTTTCTATGGTTCTCCCATTTTTCCGTATTCAATGGTTGATTTATAAAAAATACCCGACAATGTTGCAGAGGTAAACAAACATGCCAAAAAAACAGCACCGGCTCATTTTTTCAACAAGTGTTGTCCGGCAAAACTTATTTTCCGATTTTCCAGCCTGTTAAAAATCTTCCTGAAATACGGAAAAAATAGATTACATACTACTCGTATGTTTGCGTTTTGTCCGTCCCACTTACTTCTACCGTTTTGAACTACTTCTAGGGGAATGTTCCTAGAGTCCTGGAACCTAGAATTGTTTGCAGTAGGTAGCGTTTACCTTGAAGGTGTGCCAGACGGCCATCAAATTTCGCTGTCTAAAAAGTCCCCCCCCCCCCCACGAATTATTTCCTGAGATGCTGTTTTTGAAAGTGAAACGTGCATATCTTTTACATACGACAACCAAATTGGTCTCAGATTTTGCATACGCATGCCTTTAGTGGTGCCAAGTTAAACTTTAGAAAATGGGGGAGTAAACACATGTTCTACCCTTCATGGTATTCTAATGAAAGGTCTCATCGAAATAAATTGGTTTGTACAAACCTTAACTTTACCGTGCGGTTCTTTTTCAGTGAGCGACGGGGCCTAGAGGGGGAGGGGGGTTTAAAATTAATTTTATCTCTCATTGTATTCTAATTAAAAGTCTCAACGAAAGGAACCGTTTTCTACCAACCACTGCCCTTCTTTCTTTCCTCTTATCAAAATACGGGGTGGAGGGAGAGGGGGGGGGAGTGGAACTAGTTTTATTCTTCATGGTACTCTAATGAAAGGTCTCAACGAAAAGAATTAATTTGTACCAACCATAGCCCTCCTCCTCGACCTGTTATCGTGATCGGGTATATTCCCTTATACCTCAAGAACGGATTGTCGGAAGAGGGTACTCACAAAGGGCGATTGAGACGTCTGCAAGAAATATATCCATTGGTGATGTCAAAACAAAAGCTATTTCGGTTTAAAAAAATGCGCTTTATCTGCACAGGAGTTGTGCACAATTTATACTTGTTTATTTTAATTTAAAAGACATTTCACAAATAATTTCAACACTAATAAACCCATAAAGAGCGTATAAAAAAGCGACAGAGCAACTCGGTGTGACCCCACGGATTCATTGAATTTGACCCATTTTCAATTGGCTTGTTCCATGTGGTATATATGTTCACTGTGCAAAGTTTCAACCGAATAGGTTCAAGCGTTTGGGAGGGACAGAGAAGCCGAGAAGCGTGACCCCTTGGGGTCATTGGATTTGCCCCTTTTTAAAAGACTTATTACGTGTGGCATATTATAGGTCAACTGTGCAAAGTTTGAACCAAATCGGTCCAAGTGTTTGAGAGTTATCGTGTTCACGGACAGACGGATAGACGGCTTTGCTCTGCCGCATAATAATATTCAGAGTAAATGAAAAATTTCTTCTTGAAAGCTTTGAAAGACAAAGAAGTTCCCATAATACAACTTGCATTCCTTCTTTGAATAGCGATAGTTGATGAGAGCCTTATTTGCATTTACTGAACTAAGGAAAGCTGGAAGGTTGATATCGAAACATCTTCGAATTCCAATGCCTCCTTGGAACACGGGGAGAGAGGCCTTTATTCACTGTCCTGGTGAAAGATTGCATTGCTATATTGTAATATCTGGTAAAGAAAAAAGATCATTGGCCCTAAGAGTAAAGTACAGCTCAAATTTACTTGAATTTATGTATAGGGGGGCTATGGGACTATTAGCCCCCGGCGGTAAATTTTGAGAGACGGTACGTCGTCGCTCCCATCACGTATTAATTCTAAATGTCGATATTTAATTTATGTGGTTCAGTTTCTGAAATAGCATGGTAGTAAAACATTGTCTCTTCACCTATAAGATCCATGCCGGGCTCGGGCTGGCGGCGGTAGCAGGTCGCTGGGTCGCTCAAAAACCCTAGCAAAAACACATTTCATGTTTTCGGGAAATCTACACTTTGCTGACAAACGACAAAGGGACCCTTTATTACCTCATCATCTGTTATCTACCTCTATTTTCCATTGACTATATTGTCATTTGTCGGGCACATTTACTTGTTAAACCCTTATTACAAACAATTATACAGCGGCAGAGCAAAGCGATGTGAGCTTTATAGGGGAGTGGATGATGTTCGTCTGTCCGTTCGTGAACACGATAACTGCCAAATGAATGGACCGGTTCGGTTCAAACTTTGCACCGTTTACATGCCACATATAACAAGCCTATTGAAAATAGACGAAATCCAATGATCCCGTAGGGTCAAACCGAGTTGCTCTGCCGCCAGCGTGCCCGACTCTGACACGCCGTGTCGTCACGTCAATTCCGTTAAGTCATTACGCGTGGGCGCAGAACATTTGACTCATTTAGTAGTGGATTCTAAGAAATGATCGGAAAAGAAGAGGGCATTTTGGAAACGACAAAAGTTAGAAAGCAACAAAAATTAAATGAAGTATTACAAAAAAAAACAAGATTCAGTTTTTTTCCCTAGCTACTGGCGGTATAGTATGAATTAGCGGTCCATGAACTAAATCCGGCATTGATGGAGTCTCATAACATTGAAACAAAAAAGGTCGTTATGAACGATTTTCTTTACTATTGAAAGTATTTGAACACGATCCACTGAGTTAAAGGCATTTCTGAAATCGATCTTCAGGAGTAGTACTTCGTTTGATTTTGAGTTTAAATGGATGAAAGATGTAACTAAATGTACCTACTGCTGCTTCGCATCCTCCTTTAGTATTAACCCCTATTTGAGTAGGTTGTAAGAATTCAGCAACTGATTGATAAAGGAAGTGCAAGATATTTTGGCACATAATCTTCTGAGCGTCTTAAACCGCCTCCTTTTTTTATTAAAGGCACATAGGTTTGCTCCATAGAGAATTGGCGTGATGGCTGAATTTACTTTTCCAAGAAGCATCAGATTGATAAGGTCGCGTAAAGTAGTGGGCCAGCGGCGTTACCATTTGAAGAGGCTGTCAAATCACGTAAATGTTGAGGATGGAATGTGTCTAGTCCTGAAGCAGAGCCAGGTGCGAACGACTTGATGGCTGAAGTTAATTCCTCAACATTGGTTTGGTGAGCAAGGGATTGGTCATCCGAAAATAGATTTGGTTTTGTTTCGTTTTGGGTTGCTGAATGATGCTTGCCCAACAGAAGCTTATAAATTTCTTCATAAAGGTTGATTCTCACTATACATAACGTTTCCATACCATATCCTTTCCATAACCGTTCCGTAAATTATTATACCTATGAAATTGACCTTTAAGTGATATGTGCGTAAGACATTTAGCCGCGCGCTAATACACATTCTCCTTTCCGTTCACATATGGAAGGCGAATGTGTATTAGCGCGCGACTGAATGTCTTACGGACATATCACTTAAAGGTCAATTTCATAGGTATAATAATTTACGGAATGGTTATGGAAAGGATATGGTATGGAAACGTTATGTTAAGTGAGAATCAACCTTAATGGGAGCCATTTGGTCCGAGGAAAAAAGTAATTTGACAGCACCCCTGATGATGTCATCCCGGCGTATATGAGCCAAATGGATTTTTAAACCACGATCGTTCTTGTAATTTTTGTTACCTACATATTTCACATAGGATTTGAAGAATGATCCTGTGAAGATTGCGTAGAGTTTACGAAGAGACATTGATTACAGAACCATTTTTCGGTAAAGGAACCTAGGCGTACAATGTCCACATCAGAAAGGGCGACACAGCTTCCATGAAACAAATTGTGACAGTTATCGCAGGAAACTCCATTGGCAAAGATTGTCTAAATTGTCGTTATTGCATGGACAGGCCATTTTTTTTTAATTTTCTCATTGTAGTTTTCATGTAACTTATTTTTAGATCGGTTATCAGGCATATAATTTAAAAATAAAAACAAAACATCCAAAGGTGACTCGACGGCAACAAAGATCCATTATACAAACTGTATCTTAACATGTAAGTGCTTGCTCTCAAAGATACCAAACACTTCTTGGAGAAAATACGACCTTGTTATAGTGTGGTTACGCTGGAGAATTTAGTGCTAACGTAAGGGAACCAATAATTACCAATATCACAGTCAATGGTATATGTTTATTTTTTACGGCCTACTAGCATCCATTTTTTAAAACGTAAAAAGAATACCACCGTCCGCACGGCATACATTGGTACATTTTACAGTAAGTAATTCCACAAAGTCACGGCGTACTACGTTTGACAATTATTGCGATATTCAATTTTGACACATAAAGTCACACTGGAATTGCCCGAGGAATCCAAATATGCAGCAAGTTCCATTAAAAAAAAGTAACTTTGACATGAATCACCCTGTATATGAGTTGCGATTGTTGCGAAAATATTTTAGGTTTGTAGCCTTTCTACAATATGTCCAAGACGCGAATTTTAAAAATGTATCATAATAGAACCCACAAGGATACGTCAACACACTATTGTAAAAAGAATACCACCCTGTACATTTTACAGAAGTAATTCCACAAAGTCACGGCGTACTACGTTTGACAATTATTGCGATATTCAATTTTGACACATAAAGTCACACTGGAATTGCCCGAGGAATCCAAATATGCAGCAAGTTCCATTAAAAAAAAGTAACTTTGACATGAATCACCCTGTATATGAGTTGCGATTGTTGCGAAAATATTTTAGGTTTGTAGCCTTTCTACAATATGTCCAAGACGCGAATTTTAAAAATGTATCATAATAAACCCACAAGGATACGTCGACACACTATTGATCCACCCTGTATTGAGATTTGAGGCCTAGTTGTAGTAAAAAAATGTATTTTTGTTACGAGGAGTGTCTCATAAATAAGATGCACCGTTTTTCTAAATCCATGTGGACGGTGGGAAAAATCTGGGGACAGCGGGGGATTTGCGTCTGGGTGTAATGGCAACACTGCAAAATTCCTATACGTCGATCGAGTGAGCTGTCAAGTGGCAGCAAATATGGAGACTCCACTTCCTCCCATCGCCAATATTTGCGAGATATTCGTTTTGATATAACTAATAGATATGTCTCGTTCAGACCGTTCATTATGAATATCTTCCTCCGACACTCCGTCGTTGAGATAAAAGAAATTACAACCGATCACGATAAGGGGTCCAGGAGGAGGAGCAGGACTATGGATGGTAGAAAAAAGTTCCTTTCGTTGAAATCTTTAATCAGAATATCATGAAAGATAAAACCAGTTTTTAATACCTAACCTTCCCGAAACCGGTTAACTCATTGATTTCGAAAAGGAATCGCGGAGGAAAGTTACAAACGTGTGCTTACCCCCCCCCCCTCCCCTCCAGTTTCAAACGTTTTATTTGACACCACTAAAGGCACGCATATGGAAAATCAGAGACAAATTGGCCGTCTTATATAAAAGTTACTTTTAACTTTCCGAAACAACCTCTCAGGAAACTTAATTAAATACATCCGTTTCATATTCAAAATATAAAAATTAAGGAAATAAAACAAACAACTTCGAAATTATAACGAAATTTGAACAAAACCTTAATTTATTCAGCAATTTCGTTGGAAAAACGGCAAAACACATTTCGTTTGTTTATATTGGAATTTTACGAAATGAGTGGAGCACAAAAAAGAAAAATAATGACGTATCACACGTCATAATTTTACATCATACATTTACTAGACAAATTCATTTCTCAACAAAACATCTTCGGGTAAGCAGATCTTGCCACATCAACATGGCTATAATGGCGACGTTTTCAAATGAATTTCTTTTTTGTCCTTCATCTGATTCCGTACAAATCCAATATGGCCTCCGTACGAAAGTAGTAACCTAGCTTCTACATTTAGCGTGTTATAGAAATTCTGGGAAAAGATTCTCCGAAAAAAGTGCCCACAAAAGTGCTACCGGGAACCGTCCATTACCGACCGTTTAAGCTGGGGAAAAAGGAAACGAAATTTGTAATTTTCAATTTTTTTTCGATGATCTCACTTATTTTCCAAGATTTTTCAAAAATTTTAAATGTGTTTTTTTTGCCCCCATTTAACCTACACTGCATCTCTCACCGTTACAGAGTCCCCAATGGTGAGCCACGAATTTGAACTACTCTGTGCAAGTGTACACGATTCATATTAGTGGGAAAATTAACGTTTTTTAAGTATACAGGGTGTCCAATGACGACTGAGGCAATTTATATTATAGGAAATGTGAATCAAAAATAAGTGTAATATTATATTTGTGCGAATAGCATAAGGAAAGTGTTCCAAGCATTTATATTAGTTATCTGCATTTATCAGCCTTGACAATGCGATTTTTTTTTATTGGAAATGTTTTCCTGTTCACTGATGGATTCTACAAAATCCAGTTATATCCTGTTTTTGATAGTTTTCGATACAGCAACTTTATTACGTGATAATAATTCTGTTAAATCAAAGACTATTAATAGTTTATTTGTCTACTTTTACTAAAGATATGATTCAATGATTTTAAAATAGCTATTCAACCACAGAAGTTCTGATTTTCACCTCGCTTTGTAATAACGTAATGTTTGTTCTTCATTTTTCAGCAGCACTCTGAATATTTGGAAAAAAGCATATTTTGACTTTCGAAAACAACACCTAACCACTGCCTGACCATCCCAAGTAAGAGTGTGACGTGAAATTTTAAACCAGGACCACCAGCTATCAAATTGATACGCCATCTTGGCTAAAAATTACATTCTTGTCCTTTCTTCTATGTGTGAGACTGTGAGCATTGAATAAGGAATCATTCCTTATTCAATGGTGTGAGAAAACATGTAGCACTATTGTTAGTAGACCAGCGATGGAAGGTATTTTGTTTTACATCACCCATTACTATAAGTAACTGTTTTATTTATTTATAAAAAGGTCAGATGAAAAACACTTTAGTCAGTGTAAAAAGTTCAGAAAAAAAAATTCCAAATAAACTACAATTCTTGAAATAAACCGAGACAACTAACATGGACGAGAATTCCACGATAATTTTTGTTGTGCACAAAATGATTTGATAGAGTTAAGGAACAAAATTGAAATCGAACAGTTTTTTAAAATCACTTTTCAAACACAAGTTACGCTCATTCCGGGTCCAAAAGTGTCCCCCGCCTACTAGTGAGTCATCTAATTTCGCATGTAGTTAGTTGAAAATGTCGTGGAAGGAATTTTGAAAAAAATTTACAAAATCGGAGGGGGTATACTTCAAAAACTATTCAAAGACTTGCCAGTAGTGTTTGTAACTCTTATGGTTGCTGATAAAAAAATTAAACAAATAATGCAAATTTCCACATTTTGTTGAGGGTGTTTATTGGGTGGATGTTTTTCAGCTTATACTAAAACAGTGATACTTTTTGCAATAACGGACTACGTATGTACATGTGGTGGTGTGGTGATATCGTTAAACCACAAGAAGATTAATACCCCGCAAACTGCATGCGCGAAACTGACTGATTTAAAAGTACGCCCTTCTAATAAAATCAAATGTGTTTGAAACTTTTACAACACCTACAAAGTCAGAGACTTAATTTACTTGTTTTAATTAACTTAAAGGATTAAAAATTGTTCAATTATATAAAAGTTGATAACGTTGGATGATTTTGCAAAAAATCAAGGAAGTGTGTAAATATCGGATCTTAAAACAATTAAGTTAAGTTACCTCACTTTGTGGGTGTTGTGAGAGCGTTTAAAAAATATATATCCCACTCCTACAGTGAATTTTCTTTCATTAAAAAGCACAATGTTAAAAAATTTAAAAAACTGCTCGCCCCACAAACAAGCCCTGGCTTCACACCCGCAAACTCAACTTTTCTGAGACCAACTCTACTTAAAAATTGTCAATCGGTTTCCGAAAGATTACCAATTATCTTAATTGAGTATATGTTTTGAAGCACTGATAATAGTGATGGCAAATATTTTCCACAACATCTAGTTTTGGGTATACCACGCCACTGTTTGAGCATTAAAAGCAATGCGTTTATTCATTAATTAAGAAAAAGAAGTAAAAACCCCAAAAAAGTTCACTTTTATTTAAAAAAAAAAAAGGTTTAATAAAATTCCCTTCTGGATGCACATGCCGTCCAAAAATGTTGAGATATATATCTAAATTCAAATGTGCACTCCTTGAAAATTAGTTGTCGAAGAATGTAAAAAAAACATTTATTCGAACACGTCGACTTTGAAAAAACAAATCCTTCTAGGCGAGGGGTGAAAAAAATGCACTGCTATATAGGATCGGTCGTGGAATACACTATTTGCAAGTTTATTCAATTCTCTAATCAGATCTACCATTAATTTTGTTATTCCAATCCACTCCAACGAAACAAACGATTCTAATCCAGTAGTAACAACAGGTGAAACTGAAATCACACATCATCAAAGAGATGAAATGAAAACTAAAGTTATAGATCTTGTAAAAGAAATAAATAAGCTCCCTAATCATATGCGCCATTGATAAAGAGATAAGCGCCCTACCTAAAGGGATGAATTGTAAGGCTTGTAAGGTTTGTGTATTTTCTCCGAAAAAGGAATTTTAGTTGCTGGGACATTGAACGCCATTGGACGTCATGAAATGTGAACATCAAAAGAGTAAAAATCATCCAATTTAAAAACGTCTCGTGAAGAAAATGAGTGCCCTACTTAGATTACCCGGATTTAGCACATGTCCACATTGGTTTGTGTGCTACACACTATTAAAATTTAAATATTTGTTTATTTTAGGTTTACCTTTAAGGAAGCAGGCATTTTATGAATTATACATAGATAATACAAAGTTCTCGTTAGTAGGCCAAGGTATGTAAGTTTAATAATAAGAGCGACAATAACAACAAAATTAACAGAAAAAAGTTGAACAGACCTTGATTACTCCCCGTTTCAAAACTACACACAGCATTTAGTATTAATATTTATCGGTTCTGGTGATCGTTTGCTAATAATTTACCGTGACATAATGAGTCTATACGTAAAGTAATCGACTTTGATATTCAGGAATTTGTTTAAAAAACCACGGATACATTTTTAATATGCAGACTGCATTGATTCGGCCAACAGAATACTTGCAAAAAGTAAAAATTTTACACAGCGAGTGGTGTTTACAAACTTAATGTTAAAATTATACTATTCAAAATTATTTTCTGCAAATGGTGGTAGGTACATACTGGATAGTAGTAGTTATGAGAAAAATCTGTAATGTCGCCAAAAGTGTTATATTTTATTCTGTTGATGCAAAAATCAAATAATGCTTTCGAATGTTAATGTGTTGCTATAAACGTCTGGGTTATTTGTCATGGAAGTTTTGATAGATACATTTGGGGGACATTCCAATTGGGTTGATTGGAAATTCAGTTGAATGCAAATGGCCGTATAGGCATTAGTCGAAGGTAAGGTAAGGTAATCCACTGAACTAACTACAGATTCAACACACAAGGTGAGCGGATCGTATAATGAGGAGAAGGAAGCCTTCAAGACACATGAATATTATTGTCTTCAGTTTGTCAACTCAGGTAAGACAATTGCTAAATATGTCTACGACTAGTAAGGAAATTTGGGACAAATTGCCAGGGCCGGCTTTAGGTGTAAGCGGTGTAACCGTTCGCTTACGACACAGACAAGAAGGGGCGCAAAATTACTCAAATTTAATGACTGCCGCATCACGGATGTAAAACACCGACGGAGTTTTCGATTTTTAAGATCAAACGAACACAATAGAACATAAATTGAAAAAGTTCCTAATGTAGTAAGAAATTATGTAGCGAATATTTCAGAAATCCCGATAGATATCGAGGCGCCAGGAAAGATTAGTAATCCGCGATAAAGAACAAAGGCGGATGTGATGTAATCTTTCCGGGAAATGTGATGGTTTGCTCTAGAATGTTCGAGACCATTCGGGAGCACTCGAGAATACTCGAGTTGGCTATATAAGCAAATCGAATTGCGTTTCAGGGAAGTTCCAATTTCAACACCGAATTACAAATAGTTCCCACTGTTATAAACTGTGTTAATGTGAGTGGTAAATAATATTTGGGTGTTATAAATTAATTCATTTCAACATTGTTATAAATGAATTGTTAATTAATTGTAAATAAATAAATCACGTAATTAAATTTACGTTACAATACGGGGCGCAAATTTTAGTGCTTCCTTACACGTAAATTTTGTCTTGAGCCGGCCCTGCAAATTGCATTCAGTTTATGAACACACACCAGAGCAAAGGCAAGGTCGCCTATTTAATTAGGTATTCTTTTTTAGTATCAGAGAAAACGAACCTGCAACCTGCGGATTCAGATTGCAAATCACGCTGCCAAACTCGAGACGCTATTGAGAGAAATTCAAGACGAGACTTGGAAGTAGGACAAGCTAAAATTGCCAAATTCACTGTTCCTGAATCAGGCTTCGAACACGATGCCTGCTGAATACCATGAATTTATTAATGATTGGGGTTATGTGTTGTTGAGCAGCGGTTGAATGACAAAAGCTTCTCAAATATAATGCTCGCCAGGAAAGAATGCCAGTCACAGAAGACAGAACACTGGTCTACAGTCGTATGTGTTTCATATTAAACCATACGATTGTAGAGCATCATCAAATGTTCTGTGTCCGGCATTCTTTTCTGGCGAGCATAATAGTTTTACTGATGCTGCCTATTTTGCCATAATCCCATCAAACCCCAAGGATGGGAATGGTCACGGTAAGAGCGGTGGAAGTGGCGGCAAGTCAAAGAAGTTTGACCCAAAATGTTACAATTTTGGCGAGTTAGGCCATTATCAGTGGGACTGTAAGAATTCCAAGAAGTCCAAGTCTGAGAAGAGTCAGGAAAGGTCTGCGTAATTAGTTTTTTCTATTTCGGTGTCACAATGACGATTTTGTACAACTAGTTGTACAAAGACAGTCATTATAGTCGTTTTTTTTGGTAACTCATCTCTTAAGTTGGCAGTTACTAGTTAGTACAAGTAGGTACTTCATTGGGTACTTCCATGTTTGAACTTCAAAATGTCAGTCTTACTACGCTGCCATGCCAACCTAAAACTTAACGGCATAAAAAGTGTTCCCAACACAAAACATGTTAGTTCTAATGTTCCCTATAGTTTCTGATAATGATTTTTTTAATTAAATTAAAGCACCGAAATAGAAAAAATAGTATGAAAAACCCGTGTTACAATGCTTTATTGTAATACTCCTATCTTGCGGACACTCGTGGCTACGCTTCGCGTCGCCACTCGTGCCACAAGATAGTCATATTACAATAGGTCGCATTGTAACACTTGTCTTTCAATATACTATTCTAATAGGTATACAGGGTGAGTTTTTTTTCATTTTATGCATTAGGATCTGGGAAACCGTAAGTCATAGAGATTCGGTTAAATGAGGAAAGAGTTGTAGTTTTAAGAGCTTATTTAAAATATGCTTTTGTTTTAAAAAAATCCACAGTTTACTAGATATGAGCGAAAAACAGATTTAGTGATTTTTCTTTTAAATGTTGTAGAATCGTTAGTATTAGAAACACAGAAATATGCAAAGAACAAAGATTTTTTTCCGCTTAATAAGATACATTTATTAATATATATTCTTCTTTTATAATTTTCGAGTTATAACGCCAAACTTACATTTTTTTAAATGGTAATCATAGTTGGCTGTGACATTTTTAAAAAGTGCATTTTTTTCTGTTTGCAATGATATAAGGTTCATTGTACTTACTTTGACAAATAAACATGATACAGAACTGTTTGTACTATGAAGAGTAGTAAAAACAGATTTTGCCATGGGAAACATTTTTATTCTCTTAATGACTGCATATTATAATATTAACTTGCAGTTAGTTGTGCGGCGGGGCACCGTTGTGTTAAAACCAGCGTAAATTACGTCGTGTTTCCAAATCTAACGCATCCTACATATCTTGAAATTCATTTGGTAGAAAATGAAGATGACATTGGCCTGTCCAATTTTCGTCGTAAATCAAAGGTACCTATCTCACCAGATGTTGTTTTCCATGGCCAACTCTGTTTACTTACCTCTCAATAATACGAAAATTCCTGCAGCGCGTTTATTTATTAAAGTACATTTAGCAAGCCTTATATCGTTACAAAGAGAAAAATTTGTCCTTTCTAAAAATGTCAAAACCAACTATGACTACCATTTAAAAAATTAAATTGCTATAAATGTCGCGGAGGAAGTGGAGAAATGTTTATATGTCGACGACTTAATGATATGCTGTGCAGGTAAAACGGTGGGTGATATAACACGTAAATTGCAAGTGGCAATAAACAAAATTACAAAAAATGCTAACGCTGTAGGATTTGTACTGTCGGAGGAGAAGACAAAATGTGTACACTTCTGTCGACTCCGAAGACCACATTACGGCCCAGTTCTATTTATGAACGATCGGGGCATTAATGTTGTTAATGATATAAGATTCTTAGGTTTAACGTATGATAGCGAGCTCAGATGGACGAAACATGTAGACAATTTAGTAGTATCTTGCAGGAAATCACTAAACATCCTAAGGGTGCTGGCTCATCATAAATGGGGAGCCCACCCTAAAACCATGCTGGACCTATATAAAGCCTTGATCTTATCGCGTATAGACTACGGATCTCATGTCTATTCTACCTGTAGTAATGTATTGTTAGGACGACTAGACAAAATTCAAAACCTGGCAATAAGGTATTCACTTGGCGCCTTTCCAACATCTCCAGTCGTATCTCTCCATGTCGAGGCTAATATTCCCCCTCTTGCTCTTAGAAGAAAGCAAATAGCAGCAAATTATTACATAAAAGTCTCGCTGGATAGGAATCACCCGAACTATCACGGAATGGTAGATGTAATAGAAGGTGCGCGTTTAATTAGGTGTCGATCGTTGACTGTGAGAGCCAAAGAAATTATGACCGAATTGAACCTGATAGCCGAAGACATGTCTGAACTATCCAACGCCCGTCGGTCCCTAGTTAAAGATCGAATATGGGAAATGTGGAACGGGCAGTGGAGTGAATCGGAAGCGTTCCTAAGGAAGTTCAAGGAGGTTGTGGGTCCGATATTCTTACCAATTAAGGGAAGATACAATCTTGAAAAGATATATCGGCTCAGATTGGGACATACTTCCCTCACGCATTCATTTCTTTTGATGAGTCAAGATCCTCCCCAATGCGAACAATGTTTAGTCAACCTAACTGTAGATCATGTTTTTTGTGTGTGTCCCAAATATAATGTAGAAAGAGTACGGTGTAACCTCAGTGAAGAAATAATAGAAACTTTGACAAATAAAGATCGATGTGGAGCAGTTATAATATATCTTAGAAATACTGGACTAATATCTAAAATCTAAGTCTAAATTACACTGATACCTATATATATATATTTAATAAGGCAAATGACCATAGTAGTCGATGCCTCAGGAGGGGTTTTAGTGGGTATACCCGGTATCTGGGGGAGCCCCACACTTAGTGCGTCATTGCATTTCCCCTCCCGAAGAAAAAAAATAAAAATAAAAAAAAAAATTAAAGTTTGTATTATAACTCAAAAATTGTAAGATCTAAAAATAAATTAGTATGTTCATCATGTTAAGCATTAAAATGTCTAAAACTTTTATTTTGTTGTATTTCTAATAATAACTCTACAAAAGTTAAATGAAAAATCACTAAATCTGTTTTTCGCTCATATATAGTGAACTGTGGATTTTTTCAAAAAACAAAAGCATATCTTAAATAAGCTCTTACAACGACAACTCTTTCCGCATTTAACCGAATCCGTATGTCTTATGGTTTCCGAGATCCCAATGCTTAAAATGAAAAAAAAACTCACCCTGTATAATATTACATTCACAGCTTGGGAAGGGGGAAGTTTCGTTTATGAACAAAATTTTTTCATAAGAGATTAATTATATTAATAAGATTTAAAGAGAGAGAGAGAGAGAACATGAAGACATTCCGATGTACATAATTGCAATAGGTTAATTGCTTGTAATATCAATGAAATAAAACAACGAGTTTCAATCACTTTCTACTTCTAGTACTAAAGCTTCGTTTCTCGCTATAAAGCGCTAGTGCATTTTCGAAAAACCAGGAAGAAGAATTACACAACTATGACGATAAAAACGTATTGATGCGCCCGCTTTGGGTACAAGTAAAAAAAAACTTACATCGAATTGTTAGCGCTGAGGAGATTTTACCTGAAACAAAAAGAAAAAATTAGTCATAAATACTAATTATAACCGACACAACCTATTTCACTTTGTTAACATATGTAGAATTAGTGATAGAACACGCGATGTTACGACGCATAAATCATAAATGCTAACAACTATCCCAAAGTAGTTGTATTAAATTAACACGCCACTATTTTTAAAATTATCAAAAACATCGAAGGTATTTATTATCAGCGAGTTAAAATGCATGATTCTTTTTTTTTGTGATGCAATTTTCTCTATGTATTCTGTATAGATCAAACTTTATTTTTGGAAAATCCAGATTTAAATTATCTAATCGGGAACTCTGGGCGATAATTCATTACACCAAAAAAATTCGCTGAGATTAGCATTTAAAAAATGATTCCAAAAAATTGTAGCAAAATGGAGTGAGGATGTAAATAGACCCCTTCCCCCTGCTCCGATCACTACTTTCAAGCTGAGCGAGGTATCGATGGTTGTGTGAACTGAAAACGGAATAAATCATAAATGGCTCTATTGATTGACAATTGACTATTGAGAGATCAATTTTGCATTTTAGACTAGCGTTCCTACGATAACTCTATCCATTAATTAATTTTTTTTAACGTATAATGCATATTTATAATTATATGGGGAATACATCTTCTACTCTATAGAATTTTGCGTTTTTGCTGGCTATAAAATCGAATGCTTTGTGGAAATATGAGACGCTGAAGTATGATTCTACATTCTACAATCCTGTCAATTTTGACCCAAAATAGAATTTGACCAATTTTGCAGTATTTTGAATGATGTCCAAGGAAGTAGTCGATGTGCTCCAAACGTAAATGAAATATAATAATAAATAAATTCCCGCAGGAATTAGCGGGACAGTGTTCCACAATCAAACATGTAACGATTTATTCTTTCCATTATTGTTTACGGTATGATTACTTGTCGGAGAACCCCCGTGACATCTAAAGCGGTTTGATAGATGACTCTACCTATCGATGCAATTATTTGTGGGGATACGCTATCCCAAACTATTTAAAGAAGCTGGGTGGCGCTCAACCCTATCGACCGCTGACCCTGAGCTAGTCGGCCGTTTATGCGACGCGTTTGAGTTAAAGCAGCGCCAACCCAATTTTCCGCCATAGACAGAAAAAAAATAAGCAAATTCAAATTAATGTAACAAAAAGGTTAACACCAGATACAGCCATACAGCCAATAAAAGTAAAACCTGGAAATCATTCCTAAGCCTGCCTTTGCGCATGTGAGTTCATGGATGCACAAATCAACTCAAATAAACATTAAAATTCTTTGTAAATGCCAACATTAAAGTTTAGCGAGGCTAGGTATCAAAAATACGTTTGCAACTTGTTACTTGCAAATGAAAAAGTACACTAAACAGTGATTCATATGACATAACTTCAATCGCCACAATGTAAATTTAGTCGAGCATTTTTAGGAAAAAATTCATAACAATAAAAACTAAAACGTATGGTCCATTCTCTGGTATGAAATAATGGTCATTCATCAGAGTAAAGCAAACAATAGAAGGAAGATACTATTTTTTAGCTGCAGAAATACGACAGTAGGAATTACTATTAATCCATTATCTGCAGAAAAAACGATCAGAACGTTCGCTTACTTCCCTCATGCCACCGCCAGAAAAAAATGTAATTGTATGATATTCTGAAAGATCATGATGCGCTTGATGTTCCCATATTACATACCATATACATATTTGAATATGTATTAGATTAGACAAGTCAAAAGGCATTAGTACTGAAAGACATTAAATCTTAATCGTACATACAGTTTACATGGCGTTTCTATAAACCGCAGATGACATCTGTATTCGTGTCAATTACGGCCATAAATCAATAGTTTTTGTGATTTACAACGGCCAAGGATGTAAAGTGGAAGTAATAAATGTTTGATTTGAGAGACAATTTATTTTACAATGTCGGATTAATTGCGGAGACATCACACTTTCCAAAAATCAGTCGACAGCGCATTACCCAAATAATTACTTGAATATAAAATAATTTCCAAAGGGCTAAAAATCTTACATGCGGAGGGTGCATAAGTTTAGAAAGGAATTTACGAAAGAGCGGAAAAATGAGGTCGAATTTGAGGACGTCCTTAAATTTCATCTATTAGAAAATCTTCAAATGAAATCTCAGCAGTGGTGCGCGTTTTATTACTATCATTTGCAATCGATTGTTTTTAATATTCCCAATCTTTCAAAATAAATTGCATCGACTTTAACCTTCCTAATACCGAGTGGGGTCCGAAAAGGTCACTTTTTTCATATGAATTGTACAGTTGACGTCACAACCCTTTAGTTACGTTACTTCTTTTAAACCATGATAGAATATATGATAGAAGCTTCTTTCAGATAGTAGCAAAAAAATACGATTTGCATTTGGTAATTGCTGCTATAAAGTTAAACAAAGTATTTAGTAGCTTTACTATTCTAAATATTTGATTACTGTATTGTATCATTGTATTATATCAAACTAAAACTCATTAAAATGTAGGTAATCATATTAAAGTGAATCTTTTTATATTCATGGAATAAGTGTGAGACATCAAAAATAAATTCTAAGGACATAACTAACTATTGAATTGAATTATTAATTATAACTTATAACTAATTATTGTAATTATGTATTGAAAATTGAAATACTATTCTAATGTTTGTCAATTTAGTGGTTCTATTATCTTCCTAGAATACGTTTCAGCTATAAATTACAATTTCTATAATGACAGGATGTACCTATTTAGGGGTGAATTATTTATTTTTCTAATCGATTACCTTGTAATTGGTTTATGGTAATATATGGATATTTTCGAGTTAGGTGTAAAAAAGGACCTCCCAATTTATATTTAGATTATTGGTTTTATACACTTATAAGTCCTTTTTATGTAATAAACAAGGGTACATTTTTTATGCAATAAATCAATTTCTTTATACAAAATATTACCCCTATTCACGAATTATACAGGGTGGCCTACTGAAAACAGTCAATGCCCAATTTGCCAACTTAACGACAGTTTTACCAGAAACGGTCGAACACGTCAATTTTAGTTTTGAGGGGGACACCTAAATTAAGTAACACTATTTACATAACTTTAACCCTGAGAAGAATTTTAAATAGGAAGGGGTAGTAAATGTTAGATAGGTCGAAAGGAATGTTCATTATGTTTTCAGAACTGTTTTTATTTTTCAAATCCGATCAGTACTTCCAGGAAAACTCGATTTAAATGGATTTGCAGAGCCGTTTTAAATGTTTATTAAGTAGGCGTTGAAGTTGAAATAATTGAGAGCTTGTGTCAGAAAAGAACATCTAGTGCAATAAGTGCACAAGCGATGAAGCGAATTTGTGATTAACTTGTTTAATTTTGTGGTGAATTCAAAAACAATGACGGTTTACACTATAGCGCAGAGGGTGGAAATTGTTTCGATTTTTTTTAAATGGAGATTCTGCCGTCACAACTTCGCTTCATTGCGTGTGCACTTATTGCACTAGATGTTCTTTTCTGACACAAACTTTTAATTATTTCAACTTCAACGCCTACTTAATAAACATTTAAAACGGCTCTGCAAATCCATTTAAATCGAGTTTTCTTTGGAACTACTGATCGGATTTGAAAAATAAAAACAGTTCTGAAAATATAATGAACATTTCTTTCGGTCTATCTAACATTTACTACCCCTTCCCATTTAAAATTTTTGGGGTTAAAGTTATGTAAGTAGCATTACTTAATTTAGGTGTCCCCCTCAAAACTAAAATTGACTAGTTCGAGCGTTTCTGGCAAAACTGTCGTTAGGTTGGCAAAATTGGCATTGACTGTTTTCAGTGAGCCACTCTGTATAACAGAAAAATGTAGAGTGCTGGAGTCCAGGAGGACTCCAGTCGGCATTGAGGGTTGTAAAATTCATTCGGTGTATTTTTCTCTTTCTGCTCACTTCCGGATTGGAACACCCTGTATATTTTTAATCTTTAGATTTCTGGAACAATTCTGAATCAGAATGTGACATTTTGAAAAGCTTTTATGCCTACTTGATTTTTTAAAGCCACTAACAAATAGGATATACGAGACAGGGCAGGTGCCGGGTGACTTTCAAAAAGTAGGCTGATAATGATCCCGAAAAAAGCAGGCGCAGAAAAGTGCGAACATTTCAGGACAATTAGCTTACTGGCGCACGCATCAAAAATATTAACTGAAAGAATCTATACGAGAATAGAGGAGAATATCGAAGGGAGGCTGACGGATGACCAGTTCAGGTTTTATGAAAAATAGTGGCATGAGCGAAGCTATATTAACGCTTAGGACAATTTTAGGGGAGAGGTTAAGAGTAGGAAAAACAACTTACATGGCTTTCGTAGATTTAGAAAAAGCATTCAATAGGGTCAATTGGAACACTTTATTTAGGAAAGTGAAGGAGGCAGGGATACTGTATGAAAATCAACAAGGAAAAAACAAAAGTACTGAAACAGACAGTGCTGGAGGGTATTCTTTACTAATTAGTGCAATTACTAACAGTCTAAGAACTCACTATAGAAAATTGCTAGTTATCGTTACATGGCTAATTATTTTGTAAAGCATCCTGATCCATAGCCAAGTAGAAATCGTCACGTCCCCCAGCGAGATCCCGTGACATAAGGCTGGAGTCAAATTTTAATAAAAAAGTTATTATAAGTTACATGACCGATAATTATGAAAATAGCTTCTATTATCCGTAAAAAACGCGCTACCCTACTGGCAGGTAATTTTTCCGTGGCGAAAATGGCGGCACAGGGCGAAAGTGGCGAAGAATTTCAAAAACAAATGTCACGTTTCATGCACGTCGATTAATGGAATTGTAACGAGAGCATTTAATTGCGTTCAATTTTTGCGATTTTCTCCCGTTGAATTATGCGGAAGAGCGAAATTTCTAAGTTTCATTGTCTGATTTTGAATTACATCCTAGAAATAGGTCGTGTTAAGTTACTTTTGCAACTTTGCAAATGCAAAATAAGCACAGGTTGGTAAAAAAAAAAGCTGACAGCAGAATCCGAACTTCAGTATACAGGCCTGAAAGCCCGGTGAAACAATGAAAATTAATAAAATATCGCCACGTTTACTATTCCGCCATCGAGTAGGCGTTGAAAAATGACAGTGTTCAGAGAGGAGATTATTTTGCATGAAATAAGACATTTGAAGAGCGGAGTTAAGAGAGTCGAGATAGATTAGCGTTCGGATAATCGAGTTTAGAAAACTGTTTAAGTAAATTCAGGGTGAATCATTAGTGGAGGAAGTAGTATGGATGAATGCGAAAAACCCGTGTCACCTTTGGAGTGGTTAAAAAAACAAATTGCAATTCCGTTAAATACGTTAAATAAGTGTCTAAGTTGTAATCTCCAGTTAGCTGAAGAGTGCCAGTTCACAAAAAAATTTTTCGAGAAAATTAAGCCAAGAAAAATGTGCATTCAAAAAGCTCGTAATCGTGCAGATTCCATTCAGTAAAAGACAAACGCGTTCGTAAACGAATTCCTTGGGAAACTTTGCCTTGTACCTGGGCAGTGATATCAATTAAAAAGGGAGGTGAAATTAATTCATGCTACGCACGGGAGTTCCAGCAACATTTACATAATATGTCAACATTTAAATAATAATAAAGTTTATTGTTAGTGCCACTACCGCAAAAAGGCAGTTTGATCTAAAAGCTTACCCAAGAGATCCAACCCCAAGAGAAGTCGCCTAAAGATTGGTCCAAGCCGGCGGGTTTAAGCGTGCATCTGATATTGACCCCAATTGAGGAGTAAAGAGGTTAGCCGCAAGAAATCCAGATTATCAACGTCGAAAAAAATTGTAAATACGGGTTAGTTGTACTTATGTTTTTTTTTTACTAAATTTACTCAATCATCTTAAGATCCATTGTCAAAGATAAATATTGATCCTTTGTACAAACTAGTAACATTTTAAACGAGAAATCTTAAAGTTGAGTCGAAAAATTATAAAATTGTTTGTTCTTAATAAGTGTTGCAACGAATTCAAAGGTATTCCATAAATTTCACTGTGAATGAAACCAGGTTCAAGGGTTATTTATTACATAATTTGTCACAGTAAACTCAAAATGAAGGTTTGATCAAAGTGTAAAGGTACTAATAAAGTTTTCTTGTTAAAATTTCCAGTTTTAACAGAAGGGGAAGTGTCAAAAAATAATTTGCAACCTAGGTACCGCAATATTAAATAAGAGTATAAGGCATATTGCTGTGGCTAGCACAGATACCACCCGCACATGCGCGATTCTGCCCAAAAGATTTTCAGCTTTTCTTTTATCTCTAAGAATATGTGTACCAAATCTGGTTCCAATCGGTTCAACCCTTCAGTCGGAAATGCGAGTACATACAGACAGACCGACATCATCGAGATTTTGTTTGACTCGGATTTCTGGTACTTCAAAACGTGTATTTCCGTAAAACAAATGGGGGGGGGGGTCATTTTTTACCCCAATGCAATACCTCCCTTATTAACAACGTGCGGCGATAGAAGAAGATTTGCAGATCTACCCGAATTATAGTGAATTAATGCAAGATCAAGATATCAATCAACAAGTTGCTGACAGGATCTTTCGATCGCTACTACCTATACAAAAAGGGCCAGAGACACGGCAGTATGTGGGTGAAAATTGAAGGCTGCAATTTAAACATGAAAGAGAATACCTGATCGATCTATCATGTGCGACAGTCTCACAGTGAAATTGAGCTTGTCTCCGTATACAATGCTATGTGGAAGATCCACCCAAATTTTAACTACATTTGCAAGAGCCAAACAACTGCTGCGACAATAAGAAAATAAGTACGGCCTCAAATACAAGCAGCTCTGATGCGTGACGTAATTGGAGGCTAACATCCATATACCAACTTATTTCGAGCACACAGCATAAAATATGTCACATTCACCATTTCTTATAATTAATCAAGTATGTAGTTACCATTTAGTATTAATAAAATAAGCGATTTTTTTATGTAAATGTTTACTTATCTTTAAAAAATTAAGTGGTCAGCCAAGTTCAAAAGGTTGGAGACTGCTGATTTAGATCTCAAAAAAATGAAATGTTATGATATACTAGTTACGCAGTAGGTATTGAAGATCGAGTAGGTATACTGAAAAAAGCAATTTGTTCAGTTGTTCTATCAAATACTCTATAAAGTATATTCATTATCATTTATCAAGTAGTAGAATTGGAATGTATAATTAATATGTATTTGTGTTGTTGTGCTTCAACAAAATAGTATTCATATAAAAGGCCAACGGCCAAAATTATACAAAATAAGTAATAAATTTCCTTTACATTAGTTGTTTGTGGAATCGTTACTAATATAAAGACTGCATTTCCCTGTTGTATTGCCAAGCTTATTATCTGGCGGAGGAAGGACCTCAATTCGCCCGTTGCCAAATGAGCCATGCGTCCCAAATATTTAATAAGGATTCATAACACGATGGTTTCAAAAATTTCGCAACCAATAAGTAATGGCATTTATGAATTACACAGGGGCTCATATGGATAGGAATACATACACTATAGCTTATAATCCAAGGGAGGTGCTAGAGAGGGTATATATAATATACTATAGATTTGTTAAGTACTACAAATAAACTTGTTTCAGGTTTTTTTCCAATTAAATACATACAGGGTGCCCAGTATGTATGGAATATAGTAGATATACAGTGTGTTTTCAAGACTGGCCATAGGATTTTACAAGTACATGCTAAATTTTCAAGCCCCTGTTAACTTTTGTCTTGAGGAACGAAAAGCAATTGAAATTTTCTACTTAGTAATATACCTTTTTATTAGGCTAGTTTGATACCGATTTTTTTTAGCGCATTTTCCAACTCATGTTGGAAGGCGCTCCAGATGCTTCTAGTAAAGACAAGCATATCGCATATTGTAAAAATCAGATGTACGCATGCGCAATGTTAACTTCTTATGTTACATAACGTTTCAGGAGGTACTGATCAACTCATACATTTTTTTTACATGACGCAACATGTTAGTACCTTTATGCAAGAACAAAAATTTAAAAACTGTTCATTAAGTAATTACATCGATAACATTAATCTAGACATCATATATCAAAATAAAATAAATCAACGTGTACGTTTCTTATTGGAGATTGCTTGAAGACAAAACAAAATGGTTTTTATCGCAATAAATGTTCAAAATGTTCGCCACTAACTGCAAGGCAGTGACCACACCTATCAGGAAAAGCTTGAACAAAAATTTAATTTTTGTATAAGGCTGTTACGTCCTCGAAAAGAGAAAAAAATCTTAACGAGCCTAATAAAAAGGTACATTGTTGTTTAAAAAATTCTATTGTTTTTCCCTACTCATTATTTTGTTATTGAATGCTGCCTTATTGTGGAAAATCAATTATTAAACAACTTTTATACAGTAAAACTTTGTATGCAGTCGTTATTTACTGAGATATATAAGTACTATATATATTACATGCATAGTAGGCACCCTGTATACAGCCACAAATGTGTGTATGTTTGGAATATATATAAACAGTTAACCACAATTTTAAACAGCCAAAGATACAATTATTGTGGGCAAAGTTTCGTTGTGTTCGGATAAATCTCATAATTCATAGATCATAGTCGATCACGTTTACTGTATATACAAAAGCAGGTGCCATACTCTTGTCAGAAAGCTTCCTAGCTCAAAGCAGATATAAAAAAAGTTTTGGACCCTCTTACATCTTTTCTGCCTAATGTACAACTGCCAAAAGTTTAACGAAATCAAAATAATCGTTTTGCAGACAAAAAAATTCTTTAGTTTTTTAACTTTGACAGTTTTTTTCTCAGTTTTTTTTCGGTCATAAAACCTAGCATAATTTTTGTAGGTTGTGCACAGAAAAAAAGTCTTTCGTATAATTTAATGAAAATGTTGTGTTGCTATTTTTCGTTTCGGTATGTCTAATATACATATCCAAAACTTGAGCCAAATCCGTCGAGCCGTTATCTTGGAATATTGCCAACGTGTACGTACGTACGTAGATGCATACTGTTAACTGTTACTGTTAAGATTTAACTACCACACGTGTCGTTATCGCTGTTAGAAGAGATAACGCGAGATCAGAACTAGAACCACCATGTGAATCATCCCATAAGCGTCCCCCACCTCAACTCTCAAATGTGAAATGACACCACCCCCTTTGTCATACCTTAAATTAAAGGTCTCATTGAGTAGTATTCATCTGACGATCTAACACTCCTTGATTTTCTCCTCTGAGGCATCGCCAATTCGTCATTTTCTTATTTCTGTTGTCGAACGTCTGCGTGCGGGGCAATTTGTCCAAGTTTTGTAAGCTTCTTTCTTTCATGAATTTTGTTCAATGTTTTTCATGTGCGTCGGAAAAGATTTTTGTCATTGTCAATCAATTAATTGTGTGTTTATTCGAACCCATTGTGCGACCGTGATAATTTTCTACTCGCGCCCAACAATTGTGTGAGGTGCGCATGAAAATATGTGTAGTTAATCCTTTAGAATTGAGGTTGAGTGACGCTACTGTGTCTCCCAAATTATTAATTTAAGCCAATATTGGGATTTTTCTTTGTGACAGATGCGAAAAGCGTATAAGGAGAGTTTCTTTTTCCATTAGTTTGAGGTAACTGGACAGGCGGTGTACTTGTTTGCACACAGAAATACATACAGACGGAAAAAAATTTATTTTTTAAAAGTTGCTTACAATGTTTTGAGATGTCTAAAAAAAGGTGATCGCAATTAATAGCTCTCTAGCTCTAGGTAAATAACGAAGAAGAAACTATCTATCTCCACGCTATGGAAAGTACAGGGTTATTCTAAACGAATGCCCGTTCCGCTTAAAACTGTACAAATGTTTACAGAGTCTTCCGGAGGTGACGTGAGATTGCGTCCAGTTAGAAACTACCACCTATTTCGAAAGTGCAAAATTTGGTAAAACAAATTAAACGATACGATAGGTTCATAAAGTAATTGTTCAACATTTACTAAACAAGGAAGGCAAATTTTGCAGTTATGTTCCTTTTCTCAAAAATCTGGTCAATGCTTAATAAGACAGATTTCTTTATACAGGGTGTCAATTTTAAAACTTGCAGTCGGCCATATTTGCCAAACTAAAAAAGATATTGAACATCGCGCAAAACCGTTTCGGGGGAACCAGAATGACGTTATGAGTGACAACTCCCCCCTCAACCCCCCAGCCCCCCTCCTCTTCAAAAAAATCTCTCAAATTGAGCTTAACATTTACGCACGACACTCCATTCCCGAGATCTTTTGTCCCAGCAAGTCTATACAATTGACGTGTAATTTAGAAAGGGCGCAAACTAGGGCGCAAAGGTCCGATTTACTCGGGCAAGACTTGAACTGAAAAATATCTGGCGATCAAATATGAGTGACTGTCGAGTCGCCTTTGGAACTTCATGTTAAGCACGATTGCCTTAGACCATATAGTACATGGACTGCTAATTGTAACTAAAATATGGTCAAGGACATCGCCTGGGTATGTGAGTTTCAGGGTGAACGAGTCTGTCCGAAGTTGTCCGCTTAGACACGATTTGAGACTGTCAAACTAGCTATCAACCTATAAATTAACAAACGTCACTTAATTAATCGCCTAGATATGCCAAAAAAGCAAACCTATTCTTATTTGTGGGCGGATAGAAGATAATCAAGAGTATTTAAAGCTTCCCGTACTACGCAGTTACTATAAAAGCTACTCTTTAGGCGATCTGAGTGGTGTTTACACGACTTTAGTTTACCCTGAGATTCACATACCCACGACTACAGTGCCCTCTATCCGTGACCATCCATTTTGTATTGAAAGCATAGGGCTAATAGCAGTCCATGTACTACTCGTATATGGTCTAAGACGATTGCCCATGTAAACAAAAATTGCAAAGGTGACTAGACGGTCACTCATTTTTTATCGGTACCTATATATGTCACTGCTAGACTGCTACAAGTAAATTGTTTCATTCCAGATAACAAGGAATAAGAATTCATGGTTGACGTGTTGAGCTTCGTAGATCCCTCCCTTGGTGTATATTTCAATTTTGGTGACAATAAATGAGCCATGATCCAAAACAATTATTTAACGATTTTGAATCTGTTCGGGAAAGTCGCAAACCAAGAAACTTGACGGTTAAGGTTGTCGAGGAAGAGCTTTCACTATCGCATTTAGGGTGTGAAAATGCACTTGACAACAGTACCATTGTTTTGAAGCTCGCGAATTTATCCAATTTCCCAGTTTAAAAGTTATCGACAATGTGCCACTAATGAGAACGATAAATGCAGCTATTTGTGGACATCCCAATTTGGGAAGATGCATTTGTAAGATTGGAAAGTCACGAAGGTCAAAAATCGTTGTGTAAACGTTCTACATATTATATCACACTACGTGTAATAAAAATTCAAGTAGGTATAGGGTACACCCAGCTGCGATTATTGTGTATTGTGCAACCAGAAAATGAAAATGACTACCTATAACAAAACGATTTACCAGCTGAAAAGAAAAAGTTTAAAAAATAATGTATCGGTTTGTATATATAAATAATTAAGATAGATAAAGAGACGAATAAAACGAAACAAGGAAGAATGTTCTCATTTATTTAGAATTTATAAAATGAGAGTTTTTTCGTGCAAGAAGGAGCAAACGACAACACTTTCTTCTCTAACATCATTCAAAACTAACGCTTTCTTCAAGAAGTGAAACTTGTGCGTGTGTAATTTACGTAGTAAAATCTTCACCAGGAAGTAGGCGTGTTATTAATGCAGTTTAGCTGGCATAAATAAATAGAAATTAGATTTAGAAGTCAAGTTTACTCGTAGTCTGGTGTTACGCTTTGTGCTCCGAATACTTAACGTTACGTGAAGAAACAGGTCAATACCGCTCGTTCTTGTAGAACAATTTAACCGACCAATTTTTTCTCCAAGGGAAGCCATTCTCTCACGGGGATGTATTTGAAAAATGAAATTTGTAGTTGGCAGCTTCTCGGTGGCGGTGATGAGAGGGAAATAAATTACGTTGCCTGCCGAGTTAGAAGCGCTACACAAAATTTCAATTATAGCTGTCCTACAAGTCGAGCGAGCAGTTCTTGACATCTTCGGCGTTAAAAGTTACTTTATATAACACTTATTGCATAAATATGACGTGACAATGGCGTGGCAAAATTGTCACCGAGGCAAACTCAATTTGTAAATGTTAATTTGGACCATCCCGTACCGTTCCGATTAAAGCTTTGCGTAATACTTTCGTCTGGCTTGATTTAGTAATTACGTTGATAACATTTATTTTTAATCACGACTTCCTCCTGTAGGTATTACACAATCGGTTTTGGGTCAGAATGCTTAACGCCATTAATTTCGCACGGAATTGGAACACAATTTTAGGAATAATTAATCTCTTCAATTTTTACAGATTGGTATTTTTAGTCGCACGTAGCAGGTGTATCTATCTAACCATGACCTTAGCTTACTAGTACCATTACCGCTGTTACGTACTCAAGCGACATGTAGCTCATTTGGGTCAAGGGTGACTTGCAGCAATATCAGCCTACATACGCTACATTTGTTTTTACACCTGTCTTCAAAAACGTAAAGCTAAAATAAGACAAATAGGCTGAAGAACGAATTTCAATCATTGATTGGTTTACAATTTCCTACAAGTACTGGAAAGGTCGATTTCCTGAAACACAGACGTCCGTCGCGATACACAATGGAAAGTATGTACTTGTACAGAGGTCTCATGCAAATGTTACAGACAAATAACAAATAACAACGTTCTCTATATTATATACCGTGCAGAACCTTTGAAATTTCTGTTTGTTTTGGATTATTCGAATCTTTCAAATACAGCCTTCTGGACAAAACGTCCGCGCAAAAGACAGCCGATGGCAGGTACGTGTAGAGGGTGATTCAAATTCATGGCTCACCATTGGGATCTCCGTAACGGTGAAAACACGCATTTGAAATTTTTGAAAAATATGTGAACAATGAAGATAATTGAGACTGAGGCATCATTGAAAAACTGAGAATGACGAATTTTGTTTTCATTTTGCTTAACTTAAACGGTCGGAAATGGACGCTTCCCGTTAGCACCTTCTATGGGCACATTTTTACGGAGAATCTGAATCTGTTTATCAGAATTTCCATAACACACTAGATGTAGAATCTACAGTACAGGCTACTACTTTCTTAGTTCTTATGGGTGCCACCATTGGTTTTTACCGAATGAGATAGAGGATAAAAAAAATAAATTCATTTGAATGCATTGCCACCATGTTGATTCAGCTCAAGGATTGTAGGATGATTCGCCTCCGAAAATTCGCCCCGGTAAATTCGCCCCTGAAAATTCGCCCCCGGAATTTTCGCCCCCAAGAAAACTCGCCCCCGGGCTATTCGCCTCCGTAAGATTCGCCCCAGAAAGATTCGCCCCGGAAAATTCGCCCCCAAGTAAATTCGCCCCCGGACTATTCGCCTCCGTTAGATTTGCCCCAGAAAGATTCGCCCCCGACAAATTCGCTCCTGGAAGATTCGCCCCCGGCGATTCCGCTCCCGTAGGATTCGCCCCATAAGATTTATTAATCCTCGGAGGTAACAGGGCCAGCAGTTCATAAAATGAAATTTTGTTTAATTTTAATTTTTTTTTGTAATAACTGTGTATATCTACATAAAGGGAGTAGAATAATAGAACTCAAATACCTGTTAACTAAAATATGAATAGGTCATTAAGATAAGGTTGAATAAAGTAAGAGTGATTTGTAAAGGATTTGACATCCAAAGGAAATAAATCCTATATTCACAATGATTTCAGACATGACATATGGAAAATCCACCTTAACTCTTGTATTACAAAAGAAGGTAATATATAATCTAATTTAAATGACATTTTTGATTGACTGAGTTGTTAGCTTCTTAATTTCTTCCTAACAGAACGTTTGATGGCTAGTTTGGTCATTGGTGGTGTATTTGTTTTGAAACTTTTTATGTTTCTACTTGTTTTATTTTGGCGCGAATACGAACTTAGATTTTTGGTTAACAATTCTACGGTGTTTTTTAACTTTCGGATCAATACTTGGCTTGAACACGGATTTTGAGTATGGTATAAACCTGTGTGAAAAAATAGTTTTGAGTATTGAAGAAGATCGGTTTCACGTGGTGCTGGTAAGTTTTGTATTATTTTTTAATTAGGTTGTTAGATATACTTAAAAAAACGAATTTTATGCACGATTTTCTAAGATTTTAAATATTACAATCCTAATAAACGAAGAGTTTATTTTATTGTAAATCAAACACAATATTTCACCTTTCGTAAATACAAAAATCTGAAAATCAAACTGACAACAGCAAAAACGGAACTCCTTATGGCATCAGTAATAAAAACGTGTCTGTATTGTCATTTTTATACATAAATAAATAGTAGGACACAAAGTATATACTAAATTCATTGTCTTTTTAAGGTCTAAATTTTTTGTAAATGGTCAATGTTCAACATTTTTTGACATTTTAAAACTTTTATGGCATTTGCACCAAAATTCTCAAATTTAAGGCGGATCCGACGGGCTGAATTTGGAATGAGTACAAGAGTACCGTAGCAGACTAATTGCTACTTAACTAATAAATATATAAGCAAACTTTTTTTTATATTTTAAAGAAATTAGTTAGAGTTAGATTTTTGGGATTAGTTTAATTATAATTTGATACTTCAGAAAACTTCATCAATATTGGTGTTTTTCAACACAAATTTACATCAAATCTGGACCAATTTTCAAATGTAAGTCTAAAGAAAGAATCATCCTTTGTTTGTACATTGATGCCAAAAACATTTCAATACATCCATAAATGGCTGAGTAATTAGACTCCTTTGTAAACGCAATTTGTTGTAAAATGTATTGTAAACATACGGTTGACGTTGAACCGTTGAATCAGCCCAGGTGAGAGACGATTGAATATGAACAATTTCGAGTTGTCAGTCTCGCCGTATTGAGTTCCAAATATCGTAATTTTTGCAAATATTTATTTAATTAATTTAAATCAACCTATTACTTTCGAGGGTATGGGGCGAATGCTACGGGGGCGAATTTGTCGGGGCGAATATTCCAGGAACGAATTTGTTGGGGGCGAATTTACTTGGGGCGAATTTTCCGGGGGCGAATTTACTTGGGGCGAATATTCCGGGGGCGAATTAACTTGGGGGCGAATATTCCGGGGGCGAATACTGCACACCAGCTCAAGATCTATAGTTACTCATGGATGTTTTGTTGATTTTGAAATTTGTCTAAATTTATGTAAAAAAACTGTAGAGTGTGACACACCATTTTTTTTGTCCTCTATTACATTCCGTAAAAAAACCAATATGGCGCCCATAAGAAACAAGAAAGTACCCTGTGATGTATCACTAACAAATGTAACGGGCAGGTTATCTGTGAAAAACGCCATTGTGCGTTATAACGTTTTTTAGCAGATAATTTTCTCCAGACAATTGTGTCACACGTTTCGGAGGAGATGGACCAATTGTCGCAACGGCGTTTTCGAACTTTGCTCAAGACGAGCAAGAACTCTTCTACAACCTCTTTATTAGCAATTACTAAGCGGCCAGGTGACTTCCTAGAAGCAAGACTTCCTGTATGTTAAACCGCTCAAGTAAACAATAAACCCATAAAGAGCGTCTAAAAAAGCGGCAGAGCACCTCGGTGTGGCCCCACGGAGTCATTGGATTTGACCCATTTTCAATTGGCTTGTTACATGTGGTATATATGTTAACTGTGCAGTGTGCAAAGTTTGAACCAAATCGATCCAAGCGTTTGACAGTTATCGTGTTCACGGACAGACGGACACCATCAACAACCCTATAAAGCTTGCATCGCTTTGCTCTGCCGCTTAATAAGCATTTCGGTGTATATTGTTGTAATCCTCATCATGGTCGAGAAAAGTTTCTGGAAATTCCTTCCTGTATACACAAACGTATCGAGTACTCCCAAACTCCATTTTTACAGGACTATAAACGCATCTTATTCTCTTCTAAAGTAAAAGGCATGTCAGAGTAAACCTATTAACCATTACACGTTACAACTGAAAAAAACGTTTGTTTATAATTTATAAGTAATTTACCCACCTTGAAAAAAACTGGTAGTCTTAAAACAGGCCGTTTTGAAAAGAGTGAAAGTAATAAGAATTTGCTTGCGGCAAATGATTACTAAGGTGATGTTTTATAAGAGCGGCGCAGCGTAAGATTATTGATCTCCCTGTATGTTACTTATTTGTTTTGTAATTTATTTAATTTAATTTATTTGTTTTACAACGTGTAAAAGAAATATTTAATATTGATATTTGATTATCTTGTAATCAGAGTACCTCTTTGACGTACCTACTTGTGCAAATTTTATGACACTTTTTCTCGCATTTTTCGTTTCATTTTATCATTCATGTGATGGTTTAATCTTTGTTTATGACATTCATTGTTAACGGACACGTTCTTATTTGCACAAGTGAATTTATACTTTATGTAAAAAGTTTCTTTTAATTTAAAAAATGTTTATTTTACTTAAGAAATATGTTTTACTTTAACAAATAACAAATAAATTTTTATTTGGTAATTTTTGTTTTTGTCAAGAAAGCAATGGCCCGAAAAAATTTCAAGGCGCTAACGTTCCTTAATCCGGCGCCGCAGATTCTTGAAGGTTTTAAGAACTTTTACATTTTACAAAAAAGGACAAAAACAACAGAGACTCTAATGCATATTCGATTCTCTCTAAAAGCCCATAAATGTCTCCAAGTCTCTTAAATACTACCCTAAAAGGACTCGTGAAGACTCTTAGAAAGGCTTGAAATCCTAATCGTTTTGAAAGTATGCAGAACCGCATATCCTAGAGATTGGGGATAAGTAGCCCTTAGTCTTAAAGACTTTTCAAAGTTTTTCATTGTACTTAGAGACCACTAATTGGGCGTGGAAACCATTAGAAACTCATGCAGAGAAACCATTTGGCCTTTGCTCTTAAACAGCAAATAAAAGTTCATGGCTACCTAAATGGATGTGAATGGCTAAAAAGCAGTACTACATTTCCCCGAACTATTTGCAAAAAGCATCATTGTTTATAGACCTAATATATAAGATCTTAAAAAGAAACTTAACACAAAAACAACAATTGTTGGAAAACCCCCCATACATTTCGTCGACAACAAAACTGTTACCGCGCTTTCGTGTCATATTTGGCTAGAAACTTGAGAAATATTGTCACGAAATAAAAAAAACAACAAAAACACAAATTTTATCAGTTTGAGGACATTCCCCTCTATCATCCAACTTTTATAATTAAATTGGAGTAACTCATTTTCTTGGTACATCAAATGCGTACGATCGTTGAGTGAAGGATTTACTCAATGGTACGATAGTCCCTCTGGTGTTCCATTTCTTAACTCAAACTATGTATCTGGATTTAGGCTTTACAGAGGAAAGTAAACGGATGGTTCACATCTGCCCTTGACACCGAGACTCTCGCCTATGGTTTTCATTCTGATTGTGGGATAAAAAGAAAGTGCCTATTATTTGTTTCAGTAAGAATGAAGATTTTCTGTATAATTCATCCGATAAACTACATTTTTAGGCTACTTTTCTTTTTGTAGATTAAGGAATTGTAATTCGCTTTATCTAAATTGTGAGTAGAAGAGGGTCACTTTGGGCGCCATCTTGGATTTTATTCGCGGGTCAATTAAGGTCAATTAAATTGATTCGCGGGGTCTCCCACGTGGACGGGGGTGTTTTCGGGGAAATTTGATTAATTTCTTGGAATTTGGGTTTAATTAATTAAAATTCTGTAGGATTTTGGTCTTTATTGGCATTTGATTTGATTGATGACGTCATCAATTAAATTGATTACTGTGGATTAATTTAATTTGTGGTTTGATTGATCTAATTAATTTAATTCGCGTGTTGATTTCCCGGAATTTCTGTTTAATTAATTTGATTTGCGGTTTGATTAATTTGATTCGCGGCTTAATCAATTTAATTAGCGGTTTGATTTCTCGGAATTTCCTCTAATTAATTTAATTTGTGGATTTGATTAATTTAATCCGCGGTCCAATTAATTTAATTCGCGGTTTGATTGATCTAATTAATTTATCGATTAATTTAAATTGATCGTATAATCAAGAATAATTATAATATGTGATAATTACACATATGTAATAATTACACACAGGTAATTATACTCTAATTGAAAACAAAATGGCGGAAAAACAAAATGGCCGCCAAAGGCGGGAAATTTGAAATTTTTTCTATCTTTCTCTCTTACTCACTGCGTCTATCTCTCTCTTACTCATTGCGTCCCTCTTTTACCTATTCTGAAATAGAAGTTAGAAAATGAACAAGTTTTAATTATGTTTATTAGGGTGCAACAATTAACAAAAAAAAACATTACAATCAAAAGCGCAAATTACAATTTAAAATATACAAACCCTTTTCCACACCACCCTGGAGGTAGAGTTGAGGCGCGTTTTTTTTAACGTGGTGTTCCCCTGTAGGCCTAATCCACGGAACGTATTTACAAACTAAAACTAAATATGCACAAACTAAATATTTACATAAAGGTTAAATTAAAAAAGTTTATTAAATAGTTGAACTATGTGCTCCACGCGTGAGCCACTGAGCTCCGGCCACATATCCATCACCGCCGTGAACTGATACACTGAATTGTTTAAGTTGTTGTGCATAAAGTCAATCGATTCTTCCTCCGTAGGTGAGGACACGTCCAGCTCACTCAGGACGTTTATTGCGACTGTTATATCACTCTGTGTCCAAGACGTCAATATCTTACGGCAGGCATGCATTGAGTTCTGGCGGAAATTTACCGAAGAGAACAAGGCGGATCCATTCCGTGAGTGCTGCACGATCGCCTCTGCATGCAGTCTGGTGTTCCGGAGAAACTTCCTTCAAGAGGAGATGATCGGCCTCATTCCACATGGAGGGTACAGGATGGCCGATAATCAGAGTCGGACAGCCATCAAATGGCTTGTTCATCGACAAACCACTGATGTTCCCGATCTTCAGCATGCTGGTAACACTCGAGAAGTCAGCCTAAAGGAAGGAATCCTTGTCGATGGGTACACACCGTCCACGACCACCGTGTACCAGTTCCACGGATGTTACTACCACGGTTGTGAGAGATGTTTCCCCGATCAAACGACGCCCCTAAAAGGAAATAGAGCCGACACAATGGGTACGCGGCGTGAAAAAACCGAAGCCACTTCATCACGCATTTGTACTGCAGGCTACAATTTAATTGAAATGTGGGAGTGTGAATTCCGCACATATTTAACCAATAATCCCGAAACCGCTGCTTTGCTGAATGGTAATAATATATTGAGACACGAACCTCTAAATCCTCGCGACGGCTTCTTTGGAGGTCGGACAAATGCCATCAAACTATACCACAAGGCCGGAGAAGGGGAAGAAATAAGATACTTGGACGTGTGTTCCCTCTACCCCTACGTTAACAAGTATGGGAAGTATCCTCTGGGCCATCCTCGAGTACTTGTCACGCCCGAAGAACTTCGTTCCGTCAAAATAGACACCATAGAGGGCATGGTCAAGTGTACAGTGTTACCTCCACAAAACTTATACCATCCCGTACTTCCGTACAGATGCCATGGTAAACTTATGTTTCCCCTGTGTCGGTCATGCTGCGAAACAATGCAGCAAGGCGAGTGTGACCACAGCGATGAGGATCGCCGTTTCACAGGCACTTACGTAGCGGACGAACTACGAAAAGCGATCTCATCGGGCTACGTTGTGATAGATCTTCAAGAAGTGTGGGAGTATAAGACCACGCAATACGACCGTACAACTAAAAGCGGCGGTTTATTCTCCGGTTATGTGGACAACTTCTTGAAGACCAAACAGGAGTGCAGCGGATGGCCGTCCTGGTGTCTTTCCGAAGAGACATGTATGCAGTATCTAGCCGACTACATGGAGCATGAGGGGGTTCAACTTGATCGGAGCAAGATTGAAGTGAACGCGGGTCTCCGCTATATCGCCAAACTGTTTCTCAATTCTTTTTGGGGCAAGTTTGGCCAACGCGCAAATCTCTCGAAGACGCGTATCGTTTCGGAGGCAGAAGAATTCTTCCAAATGCTGACGGATCCCTCGGTGGAAGTGAACTCTATTATCCCCGTCAACGACGAAACTCTTATCGCCCAATGGACCCTCCCGGAGGATGCGGTCGAGTCTCTGAAAACCACGAACGTGGTACTGGCCGCCTACACCACAGCCAACGCTCGCCTTGTACTATACGAGTACCTGGAGAAGCTTGGCGAAAGGGTGCTGTATTTCGACACGGATTCCGTGATCTTTACGCAGAAGTTCGAAGAATGGGGACCTCCAATCGGCAGTTTTCTCGGAGACATGACCGATGAAATCGAGTGCTATGGACCAGGGAGCAGAATAGTGGAGTTTGTGAGTGGTGGCCCCAAAAACTACGCCTATAAAGTGTTTTCCCCTAGTGCGAACAAGTATAGTGTCGTGTGCAAAGTGAAAGGTATTTCCCTGAACTATAAGAACAGCCGCGTAGTGAACTTTGACACTATTAAAGACGCAGTGCTAAATAATGCCCCACAGACTTACGTAGAGACCGATCGCCGAATTGCTCGCACGTGTACCTATGATGTAATCTCCAAACCGGAGAAGAAAAGGTACCGTGTCCAGTACACGAAACGACGCCGTTTAGATATAGAGTACGCTACTTTGCCGTACGGCTATAGAACCTAATTAATTTTAGTTTGTGCATATTTAGTTTTAGTTTGTAAATACGTTCCGTGGATTAGGCCTACAGGGGAACACCACGATAAAAAAAACGCGTCTCAACTCTACCTCCAGGGTGGTGTGGAAAAGGGTTTGTATATTTTAAATTGTAATTTGCGCTTAATTTTTGATTGTAATGTTTTTTTGTTAATTGTTGCACCATAATAAACATAATTAAAACTTGTTCATTTTCTAACTTCTATTTCAGAATAGGTAAAAGATGGACGCAATGAGTAAGAGAGAGATAGACGCAGTGAGTAAGAGAGAAAGATAGAAAAAATTTCAAATTTCCCGCCTTTGGCGGCCATTTTGTTTTTCCGCCATTTTGTTTTCAATTAGAGTATAATTACCTGTGTGTAATTATTACATATGTGTAATTATCACATATGTGTAATTATTCTTGATTATACGATCAATTTAAATTAATCGATAAATTAATTAGATCAATCAAACCGCGAATTAAATTAATTGGACCGCGGATTAAATTAATCAAATCCACAAATTAAATTAATTAGAGGAAATTCCGAGAAATCAAACCGCTAATTAAATTGATTAAGCCGCGAATCAAATTAATCAAACAGAAATTCCGGGAAATCAACACGCGAATTAAATTAATTAGATCAATCAAACCACAAATTAAATTAATCCACAGTAATCAATTTAATTGATAACGTCATCAATCAAATCAAATGCCAATAAAGACCAAAATCCTACAAAATTTTAATTAATTAAACCCAAATTCCAAGAAATTAATCAAATTTCCCCGAAAACATCCCCGCCCACGTGAGCGACCCCGCGAATCAATTTAATTGACCTTGATTGACCCGCGAATAAAATCCAAGATGGCGCCCAAAGTGACCCTCTTCTACTATTGTGTCTTGTTAATACAGGGTTTGCATATTATTGTTTTATTGCCATATTCACATGCATTGCAGGATTGGAATGATGTTCATAACTCGAGTTCTTCGAATGACTCTTATTAGTTTTGAAATCTTAAACCACTGGGCTACTATTCCTGATGGTCTATTTTGGAGCAAAATGTCGGTCGGAAAATCGCTACAACATTGAGGGGAATTAAATGGGAAATTAAGAAGAAAGCACAATATTACCACTTACCAACATTCTTTGTGGTAAGTCTAGGGGAAAAAACGCTTCCCACGAAAGTGTATAGTATTCCCCCCATGTAGAGTAAGAATATCCAATAAAATGCATAGGTTTCTATTTGAAAAAATTCAGTTCCCTATACAGTGATGTGAAAATATGCATAGCATTATTAAATGGGCTTATCCATATGGAGAATATTTTATATAAATCGTTTCTTTAATATTCCCGCAATAATACACAGAGAAAGCAAGAAATTTTCATTTTAAACGATCTTTTGTTCCCCATGGAAATCTAGATGTCTGTCATACAAATATTTTAATGTATAAAAGGCAACATTGCAAAGAATATTTAATATAAATATAACCAAGTGATAAGTATATCAAAATTTAGGAAATTTTACGCTCTTTTCAAAACTCCACAATATATGGGATGGTCCGTATGAAAAAAAGTAGTGTAGGGTTGTGTAAGAAAAACCAAACACTCTGTATAAAAATTGTGAACCTTTTCGTCGCTATAAAAGTTTTGAAGCCCCTATCTTTCAATATTAATTTTTCACTGCGATCAGAATTACATTTTCTCAATTTTTTAAACTTATACAGAATCACACCAATTTTTCCCGAACGTATGAAGAAACTGGAGGAAGAGGAACTTTAGCGCAGAAGATATTGTTAGGAAGAAGAAAGTTCATTTCCTGTTCTTTAATATGCCCATATGAGGTTTGGTACAAATGTATATACCAAAGACGAAGGAACGCTGATACTTTCCATGTTTGATATGTGTATAGTACCCAAGGTATTGCTGCTGTACCCCTATAGCAATAAATTTCAAATGCGTTTTTATCCTACACTGTGTCAACTGTGCAACACTGAATATATCTTCAAAACAACTTAATTTAAAGAAACTTTTTACGTTATCGAAAATTATAAAACGTTTACTACCAATTTACGTACTTTGAATTTATGGCCAGTGGCGTACTTCTGCATGGTCAAAGGGGACATGTTTTTTTGAATCACTAGTATTCATTGCATATTCTTAAAGAGTACCCTTTTTGCATATATAGAATCATAAAAAACCTATTATATTAGGTACATAATCAAATTTGAGAGAGAAACTCAAATTAAGGAAAATGCAATTAAAAAAATAAGCCCCCTTGACCATGCACAGGTAAGCGACTGCCCACAAATTTGAAGATTGGTAGCAAACTTTTTACAATTTTGGATACCATAAAAAGCTTCTTTAAAAAACGTTGTTTTGAAGATACAGGGACTTTTTAAAGTGTACATTTGGGCTATGTATACCATGCGATCAAAAATGAGTTGCTGTCGAGTCACCTTTGGAATTTTTGTTTACATGGGAAATCATACTTAACCAAAGTCTAAAAATAATTTTTTTTAGTATCTACTGTACCGTGTCCTATTTTGGTTGAGTGCAGTGTATCTCAGCTGTTTTTAAAGATAGAGATTTGCGGTTTTCACGACCTTTTTGTGACTTTTAATACCACAAACAAAATCAGGGCTTGTGTCTGAAATACAGGGCGAAAATTTGACTTTTTGGGATGTTATCACATCTTACTACCTTTGGAAGTCATTTTTATTGGTTAGTTTCGGCTGCCATGGATACAATAAACAAAACAAAATACCCATGAAACCAAGGCCTATTAGGTATGTAAAAACCGTCAAATATAAGGTTTTTATTTTTGGTTCATGGTTAAAATTGAAATATAGGTTGTAATACATCAATATAATCAGGAAAAATAATGTAAAAAATGTACGTTATGGTGTTGCATATTAAAAAAATTCCAACTTTGAGACAAATCTCAGAAACGGTCGGCAAAACAATTTTTTTATTACGCCACTGGATTCTACGTGAAAATATCTAAAATAAACCGTTTTTTCCTTTTTTCTATCTTGCACGGGTATGATAACATTCCAAAAAGTCAAACTTTTCGTTTTCACCCTGTATCTCAGAATCAAACGTAGATATTTTATTTGCGGTATTAAAAATTTAATATGTAATCAGCGTGCTGGAAATGAGTGTAATTCATTAATACGATATTGCTAGTATCCACACAGAAATTGAATTTTTTTAAAATAGAAAAATCGTCTGCAATCTGCACAATCACTGCAGTGTACTTTGATATTACCGCTATTGTAAATTGTCTAGAAACGGACTATTAATACTTGCGACCGCACAAGTATTTTGCGATTGCGATTAAGAGCAATTTCGATTCTGTCATCCGAATTTTAAGTTAATTTTGTTTTGTATCAGAATTATTAGGTGTTAATTTTTTTTAAATGACCATCTTGTATTTTATTTATTTGTTCAATTTTATTACGTGTTAAAAGACTAGATTAACATCAGGAAATAATTGCGTAGGATTTGTTTATCTCCGGTCGTAAATAAGAAGTTTTGTTATTTTTATTTTATTATTATTATTATTATTATTACGTGTAGGCTAATTAGTTTCAAGATAAGAAAACACAAGTGCATTTTACCGTTCAACAAAGCGTCAATTTGTTAAAGAAGTGGAACAAAAAGTTAAAAAGAAAAGGAAATGGTTTTAAATACAGGAGACGGACATTAATCGGGGCTCTTTTGGTGGTGGATGTCAATTGTGACTCGTTTGTTTTTGGTGGACGCTCAAAAGGATCCGCTTATTGTTTTAGTGTTTTACCGTTATTTAACCGTATTAACTGTAAGACAGTTCGTCTCGCTAGTTGGAAAGACAGTCAGTATTTATAATCATATAGTTCTTGTTATAGTGGAGGGCTACGAGTATTAAGAGATTTAAGTCGTCGTGATAAAAGTCGAATTAAAGACTTGAAGTTTATGAAGAAGTACCTAGTCTCTTGGTTTGAAAAGCAGCGTCCCCTATCATGAATTCACGACAAACTGTTACTATGATGTCCCAGGATTAGACGGTAGCAAAATGTTCGAGCAGCTCTTTCGTAAGGACCAAGGAGACGTATTTTGAGAAACCTTACACAAAATTTTGCGGTAAAGGTTTTTCCGGTTTACCACCAAAAAGGCCGATATTCAATCTCTGATTCTACCGGAAACTCCTCATTTGTAATAACGTGCATAAGCATATGCAAGGCTTGGAGTTGCTCTTGCCAATTTACCAGCATATTCATATTCAGAGAGACAAAAGCCATTGTGTCTAAACTACTGCACCAGTTTCAATGTAAATCAAGTTATTGTTGAACAATGATGCATGTACGTAAGGTAAACGTAAAAATTTAATTAAAATTCGAAAGATTTTCAACTGTATAGGAATGAAGCCGATAGGTCACAACCATTACAATTTTACTCGGTTAGTATTTGTTCTTTGAAGTCTCTGCGTAGGGGGCATCTCGCACGTGTTCATGTTATTCTACAATATGTACACATGTGACACGAGACAAACCAACTCCTGGTCATGTTATAAATAATTCACATCTGTTGAGGTTATAAAAACGCCACTATTGTTTGTAAGTAAAATGTTTAATATCAACAATTTTGGATAATATGGGTGCTCATAAACCGTTTTAGGTTAATTCAATAAAAGTGAAACATGTGAAGTTTCTAAATATCTTTTCTGCGAGTATTGTTAAGGTAGTAAGTACGTATCATGAAAAAAAAAAGAAAACGTGTAAATGGCAGAGGAAAGGAGTTGGCATGCTACATGAATTGTGTACCGGAAATTAAAAATAGCTGTAAGTAAACCGATGGCAATTCCAAAAATAAACCGCGATATACTTAGCTACTGTCGTACTGACTTAAATTTAAATACAACTGTAACTGTAGCGATAAAGCTATTTTTCGCAAATTACGGATGAGAGCCAAGTACAAAGTTTTTAGGCACGCCGAGGTGGGGATATTGAGAGAAGTGCAAGTGCAGCGAACGCTTTCAAGGTTGAATTTATATGCACATTAAGTGCGTATAAAAAACACTTGGCTGAAAATGAAAGCTACATACGCTCACTTTTAACCGAGCTTTTAACCTAAAAACCTACTTGTTGATCGATTGATACGTAGAAAATTGATTAAAAATCTCGCTAGCGAGATGACATGATTTAACCGTAGGAAGTCTGTAGTTTTGTAATAATTACGAACGAACGCTATAAAAAGTAGTTAAAGCTGTGGTCGTATTTCCACAAACTGTTAATTACCAAAAACGAAAACGGTTTGTGGGTAATAATGAAATCATCTCTTTATCCCAACAACGGAAGTTAAAATGTCATCCACTTGAATCAAATTAATCTCTTGTCGTGTTTGTTTTGGCAGTTTCATCTTCCTTTTGGGATGCATTAGCTGTAAACTTACTACATTTTACAGTGGCATAGTCTTCGGTCTAAAATTAAAGGGAGCTGCAACTGGAAAACGAATGGTTTGATTAGTTGAAGGAACTGCGATGATTCAGATTCAGAAACATTTCGCTACCAAATAGTGCCATATTTTGCGATATTTTGCCTAATGAATTAGAATTATCTTATATGAATTACGGATATAGCGATAAACAAAGAAGCAAATTGCAGCACTATTGAAACTAACATTGATCTTTGCATATACAATTTATTGTAGACTGCTGGATGAATAAAAAATTTGACACACTTGCGCATGAGAGATGCTGCCCAAAAGCTTTTCTGCACTTTCTTTTATGTCAAGGGAGATGTGTAGCAAATTTGATTCCAATCGGTTCAACCATTTCGCCGGAAATGAGAGTACAGACAGACAGACGGACCGACACCATCGCGATTTTATTTGGTTTGGATTCCTGGTGCTTCAAAACGTGTCACAAAGTAGGGGGTCTTCTTTACACCAATGCAACATGTACGTGTACCTTACTTACTCACAATGGTATACATATTGTTTCCACAGTTTTCGGAATCAAGGATTTGAAATATGCACACCGGAACTATATGTGTTACACTAAAAAGTACCCAAGTACCAAATGACTACTACTAGAGTAGCAATTGTGCCTGCCAAACCGTTGAGTGATTTTCACTGAACGACCAAACTGAATTTGTTAGAATAAGTAGAAAAATCATGAACGAATATGTAGGTATTATTCTTACGAAATAAAACTTGGCGAGAAGTATAAAAAGTCATACTTTGTAAAATGTAGAGTGGGAGACGTGTAAATATTAATGTAAACTTTGTCGTAGATCAAAGGTCCAATTTACATGCATCCATCGACGCGTTGATGCGTTAAGATTGTTATTGGTTACTTTATTTAAACGTCAAAATGTATTTAAATATTGTAACTATTCGTATAGTCGGATAGCGGATGCATGTAAACTCACACGTATGGAGTAAATATAAATTTAATAACATTTACGTACCAAGTACAATGTACTGACGATATAATGTTGTGTAAACAACGGCATGTTCCTGTTTTGTTTTGATTCGGCACCTATAATAATAATCGATCACCCTGTATGTGGAATATCAAGAGTAAATTATATATACTTATGTTGTAGTTTATATTAATAAAGACTGTTATTATTATTATTACTATTATTAAGAGTAAATTTGGTTGCTGGTTTTGAATAAAAACGTTTTTTATTTAAATTTGAAGTTCAACGTTGTGTTGTATAAGAATTGTTAAATAATGTTCAAGTTATGTTTATCGCCTTATAATTTTTTTATTACGATGTGTTTATTTAATAGTGAAATTACGGTAAAAAGTTAGGTTGTATTAGCGCGTTGTATTAAAAGGTTTATCTGGTCATTGCGATAAGAACATTTGTTATCGCGATGCGTAAGGCGAAAAGTAATTAGTTTCAAGATAAGCACGTGGTTTTTGCCGATAAGAGAACAACAGTACAGTTTATTTTGAAGCTGGCGTTAATCGAATTTGGTTCTGATTAACTGCTTGTTCACGAAATCTTAAAGATGGCGAGTTTTTTAAGGTGGAAGACAATATCCTTTATATACGAGAACAAAACGAAAAGCGGGGCTTTTTCGGTGGCGGTCCGATAGTATTAGTGCATGTTTTCAACACTGTTTTGGGCAGCTCGCCTGTTGGATGTTAAGGTGGTGTTCCTCTTTTTGATAGTGAAGTTTGTTGATTGAAGTAAGTTAGTTGGTCTAATTTACGACGTCACCAAATGAGTTAATAGAGTTTGTGAAAAATTTAAAGCTTTTCATTCGTATCCGGAAAAACAATAGTTTGAGTGAGTGTGTGTAAATCAAGCAATTCAGTGCCTAGTAGATATTAGATTTTACTTTTTACTGTCCCAAAAGCCAGTTCGTGTTATCAAGATTAAGTGAAATAGAAAGAGAAATGAAGATTTTGAAGCTTTTAGCGAGTGTTTATTTAGTTCTTTATGCGCCATAACATTGCAATAAACGATTTTAGATTATTAACAAATTAGTCAGATAAATGGTAAGTATTTCTACTCTGATCGCTTACCAGGGCGTGTATGTGAAAATCTGGCTTCTGAAGCCTATTCTTTTTTTCACGCGTAATGTGGTTTATGTTTTACCTAAATAAATTTTTGGCCTTTACCAATCAAGTGACCTGTATGTTTTTAAATCGAACCCAAAGTGCGACCAGCGGAGAGTTTTCATGTTCAAAGTTGGACATTTGTGCACAGAGTCTATTGCTAGGGTGTTTTCAAATTTGACGTGTGCTTGAGAAATGTATAATCAAGTTGATTTAATTAAGTTTGAACTGACGGTGTTTTGTGGCTGGTTCAAGTGACCGTTTGTCTTTGTACACAGGAAATACACTTTACTCAAAGGATTTTGTGTTGTTCTGTAGAACATACCGTCTCAATGAGGCACTTATCAACAAATGCTGCCAATAGCGATGTGTAAGTATTAAGGTGGCGTTTACAAAAAGTGCAAAAGTTACCTTGCGATTTCCTCAATAACTTTGTTTCGAGGTAAAAAAATGAACTTCTGTTAACGACCGATGGTTGCTAAAGGTTTAAGCTTGTGAATGAAGTTAAATTTGATAACAAATTTTTATCAGTGTGTGATAAAAATGAAAGATATATATTTCATATGGGAGTTTTTTAAGAACTACGGCCAAAGTAGAGGAATTAGCTATACACTGTTAAAAGTTTTTCGGTGTAGGTAAAGGTGAAAATGCAAAGTGTATGTTGTTTTCGTGTATAATGCTACACGAAATCTGGTAAGATTTACACCTTCTTACTATGAGACGATTGGTAAAACGCAATTGTGTAGAATTTCTTTAAGACTTACACCGTAATTTGTAAAAGTACTCAATGTGGTGTAATTTTTTTCGTCAGTGTAAAGAATACACGGATTCTTCGTTAGATTAACACCAGATTGTGCAAATAGACTCAATATTGTGCAATTGTCTCAACTTGAGTCAGTCACCATTATTACTTCAGTTTGTTGTTCACATCTCTTGTACGAAGCCATTGTACCTACATTCAAATAAGGCAGCAATTGCAGTATACCTTAGAAGCAGTTACATATCTGTATAAGATTTCAATTTTGAATTAATTTTATTGTGCTGGTGAAAGTAATATGAAGGCAATTAAATTTAACTACAAAAACATTGTGAAGTGGTTAGTGATCCCGGAGGACCTATTTAATTAATTGAAGATTCATAAAATTTTGCTTTTTAAAAAATACTGTGCAGTTTAGTTGATGTGATGGTATTATAGGTATAGAATATACAATTTTGTTTATATATACATATAAATTATAGTTATACTTATGTATTTCGGTTGTTTTATATTGTCTATGTATATGTACTAATATATACATATTTGTTTAAATAAATTAGTTTATTTAAAAAGTTCTAGTAGCAAACGTTTTCGCTCACTTCCCTCCACCCTCCTCTATATTCAGAAAAAAGAAACACTGGAGTGCGGGTATAGTAACACGAAAATTCGTAGAAATTTCAACACCGCAAATGGTTACCTTTGACCATGATTTAACGAAAACTGTGTGTAAAGTTTACACATCTTCGTGTGAAAATACCTACACCAACACGGGGTAAAATTTTACCACTATCATTTGGTAGACTTTACCAAAATGGATATGGTACAGTCTACCATTCCTCGTGTGGTCGTATATCGACCACTTTCCGTGTTGATTTTTACACGAAACTTTTTACAGTGTAATAATTTTTGTTTCATGCAAATGTCGGAACATTATATATTTGAATGAATGTTATTTCAACCAAAACTGTATACCCAGAAGGAAGTTATTGTGGAAACAAATTTCCACTTTTTCAATGTAAACGCCACCTTAAGTAACGCGGTAACAATAACGGGGTTGTTACGTCAGCTATTAGAGCCATGTAACTAAATAATAAAAGCAAAATGAAAAAGGAATTTCATCAAATATCTTAGATTTTATACACAATGGTATTATTGGCAATATTTGTACGTGTTTTTTTTTAATTCCCATTTTCCTTGACGCATAAAACTTAAGTAGGCCTACTCTGTGTTGGAATTAACATTAAGAAATGTTGTGCGCTCTTTTCGCCTTACAAAGTGGTGTCGAACTCGCCAGACCCTCAGTTTCATTCAGATAATATTATCAACCCTGCTCATCACACCCATATGATTAAGACTCGACTCGAATTTTTGCACAAGCAAGTAAAATTCGGCTTGGCATTGCTAAAATAATGAGTTACGCCGAGGCCTACGATACTTACAGGCCGGAGCGCTCGAAAAAGTCACGTGACGTTAGGAGTCATATGAAATACATTACGGCTTATGGAAAATCCGTGCGCGGCTTCACTATTTATTTTTTTACTCCGGATCCGTTCAACATAGAGCCACGAAATTTCAATGAGAGCTTGTCAATAGTACACACAATCAAATTATGGTGTTCGTTAATTTTTAATAACAATAAAAATAATTAATTTTTAGGTTTAAAGTATTGAAGATAAAACGATGTTAGTAAATCCGCGTTTTTCTATTTTTACATCATCATATTTCTTTTTCTAGGAACTATATCATTATAATCCTTTCGGTGTCTTAAACTAGAATGATATTCGCCTCCAATTATGCGTATATGATGCCTAATCTGATATTGGTATAGTTTTATAAGGCCCTACAAAATCGCGCATTTATTATCCGCGCAGAGAAAAATTCAACATGCGAGAAATTTTTTTGTTATTGCTATAATTGTATCACATATATCGAATGAATTGTGACCAAAGGACACAAAAATGTTCTTCAGAAGGAATTTTTAAGAAATGGTCTCTTGTTTCCTTTTTTTCAGCAGCTGAAGTAAATAGCGCGATTTCAGAATAAGTGAACGCGCAAAGGAATTACTATGTTTCAAATAATTGTTAGTAATCGATTTTCAAATTGTGTTTGTGAGATTCAAGAGGAGTATTTTGCATCAAAGATTTTGTTTCGTCGTGTAATTTAGCAGAAGATGAGGCGATGTTAAATATAAGTATTGAAATATTCTAAGATTTAGAAAACGACACAACAGTTACTTCTGAAAACGAAAAAAAACGGCACTGCCTATTCCTTACAAGCTGTACTTTTTACTAAAGTAAGTCAGTTGGATAGAAAATGCTATTTTTTAAAACTTCCTTATTCAAAAGGTTATTTTTATTTATTCATAGAATGAAGATGAAAGCCTACGATACTTACCAGGCCTCTTAGGCGGACAAGACAAATTTCCCATTTCACTTTAACACGAGAAGGTATAACTAAAATACTTTATGTACTGCAAAATTCATATTAACGAAGATATAAGATATACTCCATACTTTTGACTGATAATATCTTTAATTTTATAGTTTAATGTAAATTTGAATCTCACAAACACAATTTGAAAATGGATTACTAACAATTATTTGAAACATAATAATTCCTTTGCGCGTTCACTTATTTTTGAAATCGCGCTATTTACTTCAGCTGCTGAAAAAAAAGGAAACAAGAGACCATTTCTTAAAAATTCCTTCTGTAGAACATTTTTGTGTCCTTTGGTCACAATTCATTCGATATATGTGATACAATTATAGCAATAACAAAATAATTTCTCGCATGTTGAATTTTTCTCTGCGCGGATAATAAATGCGCGATTTTGTAGGGCCTTATAAAACTATACCAATATCAGATTAGGCATCATATACGCATAATTGGAGGCGAATATCATTCTAGTTTAAGACACCGAAAGGATTATAATGATATAGTTCCTAGAAAAAGAAATATGATAATGTAAAAATAGAAAAACGCGGATTTACTAACATCGTTTTATCTTCAATACTTTAAACCTAAAAATTAATTATTTTTAGTGTTATTAAAAATTAACGAACACCATAATTTGATTGTGTGTACTATTGACAAGCTCTCGTAAACCGTATTAGGTTTAAATTTTAGCATAAAAAAGACGGAAAATTGGAAAAATAAAACCCGCATCTTTTTCAATAATCTGTGATGCCATGAAATGTCTGCTATAAAACAAATGAAATTCTATCAAAAAGTATTATATTTAGAACAGCGAATTCAACATAAAGAAAGACCAAATTACTAAAAACGGTTTCCTAATATAACAATTTACAATAAATGTTCGAATAAGTCGCCATTAACTGCAAGACAGTAACCAAGTCTATCATAAAATCCATTTCGAACTGCTGTAAATTGATAACTGAATATCTTTTTGTTTTAGAAAATTCCATGGCATCGCAGATTATTGAAAAAGATGCGGGTTTTATTTTTCCAATTTTCCGTCTTGATTATGCAAAAAATTGAAAACTAATACGGTTGACTGACGTAAAAAAATTTTTTCTACAAAAAACCTTAATACAATTTTGCTCTAAAATAATTTGGGGAGCCAATAATCGCATGTTATGAATTTTACATTGAAATCCCTATGATGCGTTACGCAAGTCACCACCCTGTATA
>NW_022170403.1:47102403-47135525 GCF_008802855.1 Photinus pyralis
AGTAGGTTAACTTTTGGGTTGGGGCTGTAAAACTCAAACTGTAATTGTATTTTCTTTGATTAGGATGAAAATAAAACATCCTTTAAGTATCCTGATGGAGAGAGGATTCAAGCTCAAGTAGTGTTCAACGATACACAGACCCTTGGAAAAGTAGAGCTATGTAAAAAAAATGCATGTTCAACGACTATTTTGGTTGTAGTATGATTTTGGTGTGATGTGTTCTTGTTTTTTGTAAAACGTTTTTTTGAAAAATTTTGTGATTTTGACAAGAGAAAAAATAAAACGATTTTGAATTTAATTGGTAACAGAACTCATTAGATAAAGAATTGATTACTCACCTATTATTTTGGGTAAAAGAGACCACTATGTATAGTTTTAAAAAAATTGCGCGAGGTTTTTTTTATGTTTTCGTTAAATAGTTGGGGGGGGGGGGGTGCGTATAATAGATGGCCATAAGGAACTAAAAGAAGCTAAAACAGATGCAAGAAGCAACAAACTAACAAGAAAGAGCGGGTCAGAGGAGAAGACAAAAAATCAACTGGAAAAAATAGTGTAGGTAACCTTGCGTGACCAAAATTTCTACTGTGAAATAGTTCAAAAACTAGAAGATGAAGTGTTTCTTAGTTAATGTGTTCTAGAAACAAAATGGAAGTAGCGAAATCCTCCGCAGGGAACTGCTAATCCTAAAGCTGTGGGGACAGTCGGTTTTTCATTATGCTCCAGGTTATGTCCAAAATACTTTATAATATATCTGGACAATACGCATTCTAGGTACTATCTCCAGAGTTATTTTTTAAATCTACTTTGTTAGTTTACCTACTAACCAATCACTTATTTTTAAAGTACGTCACATTCTTTTACTAATACCATTATTTTTATAGTAAAAAATTAACCACTTTAACTAGTCGCCACTTTAATAATTTACTTACTTTACACTTTTATGGAATCGTATTTAGCACCCTTCCTTTGTTATTATTTTTGTTACTTAAATTTCAATTTGCAATTTGCTTGTAATACTTTCTGTAGCCTTTTGTTGAGGTGATATAGGTGTACAGCTACAGACGGACAGTTCGTTAATATAGCTGATAAATTAAATCCATGGCAAATTGATTACTTATTGAGTTGACAAAAAGTACGTTTCAGGGGACTGACTACTCCAATATAATTCGTCCCCACAAATTTGGGGATATCACCTCTTAACAGCTATTGTTTGAGTACACTTGAATTGAAGTTGGAAGATAAATTTTTTCTAGTGGACCAAACGCTTTGGCAAAAAAATTAATAAATTCAAATAATTGTATCACGAAAATCTATTAAGGATATTGATATCGATATCTGATTTTGTGGGATGCTAATGCCGAAAGTGATGTTTGCTAATTGCTAATAAGAAGATCTTTCTATTCAAAAATGCAATAACGTAAAATTGGCAACTGAAATAATAGAATAACAGTGTGCATGCTAAATTTATGTAAAACTTCACCCTCCTCTGCGCGAATTAAAGGCTCTTAATATTCAGCACGAAATCGGCTCAGAACAAAAGCATTTAAAAATGACGATGTTCGCATCTACTCATTGCAGTAGGAACCCAATAATCGAAATCAGCAGAACACTTACCTTGCAACTAAATTCGAGACATCAAAATGAACACTATTTTAACTTCCAAACTTTCAACTTTCATACTTTTGATAAGTATACTTGAATTTACATAATAATCTACTGTTCAAGGGGAAAATACCCTCAAGCTTCTTAATAAAGTTGCTAAAACATTCGCTAAGCTTTCAGCTTCAGATGCTAAATGCTCTTCAATTGTAGCTTGCGAACTTCGATCTATATTGGACGTTAATAAATGTCGGAATGCTGCCGTAACATCGTGCACTTTTATGATTAGGTTTCGCGTCTGTAAAGGTGCCGTTGTGTGATTCGCCAAATCTTGACAAAGTTCAGTCAGTCTCCTTAGTATCGTTAAACAAATGGCTAAATTCTCGGGTAAATCGGGTAGTGTGGTGTCGGACATGGCAATTACTAGCATCTTACTTGACGTTACTAGTTGAAGAGACTGTGATGTTAATTCGTCTTTCGCGATCTACACAGGCCCACCTTAATGAATAGCCCCACAAAGATTTTTACTCACCTGAAATTTTTCTTCACTCATAAGACTACCTCCTCCGTGTACCTGAGCGGCGTTACACTGAGCGGCAACTTGATCGAGCCGTATCAGCAAACTGCCCATGGCCGCATCCGTCTTTGTAAGCAAATTTTCTCGTGTCGAAATACATCCGTTTTTGACACAAACTCCACCATTTCGCTGTATCGATTCGTCCGCAGTTTTCGTCCAACTCCTATCACTGCTGGCAGACTCAGAGTAGCTACGTATATGCGCATGGCCATTCGATTGACGAGACGAAGGTGACTCCTGGGAAAAACTGCGGTTCTTTTGTGTTTTAGGTGAATCTGGACATTCGACTGGTACCATTGATAGTTGTGCTCCTCTGCCTAAATGTGGCGATGTTGGTGTACTAATCGCCGTTGAAACCGAGTTTAATTTTCGATCGTCCGAAATGCCAAAACCAGATTCGATCGCGTTGTAAACGTTCCTATTCCTCTGTAAATGGGGCGAACCGATACACGCTGTGCGAGACTCTGTGCTATTTTTTGGTTGCGGATTGCTGTTCTTACGTCTTAAGACCTCTAACGGAGGCACGGGAGGTAGTGGAGGTTTCTTTGGTGGTAAATACAGGTGGGAAGGTGCGTGCGAGTTCAATTCGCCCCGTGGAGGCAACGTTGGTGGTGGTTCTGCTTGTAAATTGTGATGCGCGATATTGTTTGTTAGCGAATACGATCGTTGGCGCTCTTGACTCAGAGTTTTTGGTGGGCGTTCTGGTGGCTTCTGATCGGATGACCTTCGCGGAGGTGGGCATAACGCATTTGAACTGTCCCAATGCTCTTTGTTCGATTTTTCCACCTTGCCCTTCGCACAGCAGGAAAATGCCCCCTTCCTTTCAACCGTTGCGTATTCTATTATGTTAGATTTAACGCTTCCATTGCTATTTCTTCTCATAAGGCTTCCGTTTGTGTGTTGATATTCTGTGCGTTTATGCACATCTTCTTGTTTAGAAACACTTGTTGGAATATGATTTGGAAGCGACAAGTTCTCGAAACTTCGTCTAAGAGCAGGAGGTGGTGGAATTATGAAAGACATTATCTCCTCAGGCGTCAGCTCTACTGCCGGCGTAACTTTCTGAATGGGTGGAGGAACCGTGACGCTGGCCAAAAATTCTTCCAAGTCAATATTGTCGCTTAAAATGTTTCGGTCGATAATTTTCAAGTTTTCAACCGAATCGGCAAATTTGCTCGGAGGATTATTGATTGGTGTTGGTAAGGCACAATCCAATTCATCAGGTGTTACTGGGGGAGGTATTAAAGTTAAATCTATAATATCTGGATCAAAATCGTAGTAGAGATTTGTTAAACTATCTAAATCGGAATTGTTGCAACTGTCTTTTAACCTTTCCAAGTATGCCTTTAAATCCTCTTCTTTAGAACCCGCATTATCTGGACTACGTAATCCGAAGCTTACTCTACTCTTACTAAAATTGTCACCTAGTTTATTTATCCTATGCTTTGGCGAATTGTGTGGCGTGCACACTGAGTCGTTATCACTTTCTGAATGGTTGTTTTCGCTACGTAAAATTTCAATGGTAGTATTTGTATATGAGTGTTTCGTCTCATCCGAGTACTTACGACCTTGCGTTAACAGCAGCAAAGAGTCACTGTGTTTTAATTTTCCGGGTGCGTCGTCAGCAAACTGGCTTTCAGAGTCGCTCTCGATATCGACACTCGTTTCTTGCCACTCTGTAGAAGCATGCCTGTTAAACTCCTCTTGCTCATTTAAATATTTTTCAGAATTCTCAACTAACTGATGCATCTCTTGCACTCGTCTCAATACATCATCACTTTGCGAAGTTTCTAAAATCTCCATGGAAGCAACTCTCTCCAAGTCATATGAATTTGACTTACTATCACAAAATCGGAAATGATTCCTAATTTGATTATTCCTATTGTTTGTCATTGAACTATTCATATTACTATCTAAACTGAATCCGGGCATGAAGGGCGGCTTGCTCTGCCTTCCCACAGTGTTGTACAAACCGTTGGTCTTGTGGTTGATGCCTTGATAAGCGGGATGAACCGCGAAGCAGATACTACGCACCTGGCTTTGACTAATATAGCTCCATTTTTCCGGCACCACTCTATGTTGCGACAAATATGGCGGGGCCAAATCTTCTAGAGGAGGCGATTCTTCCTGATCCACTGGCAGATTTTGACCTGTAGCTAACTTAAAGTAACCGCTTAATACTAAAACGAGCTCAGAAGCGTCTCTTTCTTCCAACGTTATTGTAATTATTCTCTCATTATGTAATTTGATTAATACTGCTCGGCTTAACTCATCCTCATTTCTTACTTCTACTCGTCTAATATCTTCTAAATTGGCGATCGGTAGGGGCTAAACAAAAGACGTTAATGTTTACGCTTATATTTCTAAACGGCAGCTTACCACAGAGTTCCTGGTACCAATTATTTGGCTTAATCCAAATTTGGGACTAACTAGTATGACTCGTTCCATTGCATCTGCCCGGGGACCGGCAGAGAAACATTTGGCACCGTAACTTGGTAGTTGACTAATAAGATCCAAATAATGTATTTTAACTTGGAGGGCAGTTAATTGTTTACCAGGACCGGCCATACTGGCGTGCAATTTGAAAAAGTGCGACAAGACTTTGTGTATTTCCTTACGTTTCATATTTTCTAAAAGTGAAGCAGGCACAAAACGTTCCAAACCAAAGTCTCTTCTACAAGTCACAGATCAAAATAAAATTGGGTGATCGAAATGTACTTACTCAACAGTCTTAACGGTAAGTTTGGCAGCAGAGATGTTGTTTGATAGTGCGTGTTGGTAGATTTGTAATGCAGCTAGACGTAAGGCAGTATCGTATTGTAATTCCGGTGCGAATCTTTCTTGTGTTACGTCATTACAACACTGTGTGTATAAATAGTCGAGAGCTGCAAGATCTCTTTGTGCAAGGGCTGCTGCCGAAGAAGGCACAAAAGCCACTCGAAATAAACACCGTAATTTATGTGCACCCGGTTTTGATGCTATCTAAAGGAGGAATGGAAACGTTTACAATTATGATCTATTAAAACTTACCCTAGCTAAAGTATCTGTGGGATCCAACAACGTTAACTTATTACGCTTCAACGATTTGATGTGCTCAACAACAAGACTGAAATGCTCCGTAGCTTGCAGGCATAGCTTTGTTTGCAGCGATGTTACAACGTCATGCACCGTCGTCCATGCGTCGTATTTAAATGATTTTGTTTGACCGTTTTCTAAAAACACTTTGAGAACATTTGCCATCGGAGGCACGCAAACGTCACCCAGAGAAAACGCGGACGGCTATACAAACGAATCGTTAATAATACTTCTTAACTTAGGTACTTTCACTTACTGGAAACAGCGGGGCACCATTCACGCATACACTTTCTGCAAAACGAACCCTTGATGGTTTACTTCGAAGTCTCGCCCTTTTGCTAGCTGATAAGAATGTGGACTTGCGAGCACCGCTTTTTTGCATAGGCTGGCACACAATTAGACATACGGTTGTTGCACACGCTCTCACTAAAGCAATTACATGTTCTCTTGGCGCATCCTTTACATCTTCGCCGTTTACCGCAAGAATTTGGTCCCCAGGGAGAAGCTGTAAAAAAGATTTCATTATAGGACAACGCGTTCATTCCAATCGCAGATTTATGGTGGCATTATAAGGCGATGTTGGGTTAAAATTTGGTTGTATTTCAGATTGGACATTCGACTATTTCAGTTTAATCCGAAGTCAATTTTGTGTTTTTGTCAGAATTATCAGTTGTTAACTTTGTTTAAGTAATCACAGGAGTAATCACCTTGTATTTTATTTATTTGGTCAATTTCATTACGTGTTAAAAGACTAGATTTAAATATCTGGAAATAGTTGCGTAGGATTTGTAAAAGTTTATCTTCGGTCGTAGATAAAAAGTTTTGTTATCGCGGCGTAAGCTAATTAGTTTCAGGTGCAATTACCGTTCAAGTGGAGGTGGCAGTCGAAAAGAACGGGAAATTGTTTTAAATAGAAGAGGCGGAGGCTTGTTTGGTTTGATACCATTTGAAACCTAGCCGTTTATTGTTTTGTGCGTATTTGGCCGTTTGTCGTTATCGAAGCTTTCTGAAAAGTGAGTTCGTCTTGCCAGTTGAGAAGTTTTTGTAAAAGAAAATCAGTTGAGCGCTCTAAGCTGGGCCGGATTTAACATGCGGCCATGTAGGCCCGGGCCCATAGCGGCAAGTATTTAAGGGCTCCAAAAAACCAAATTTGGGTAATAATTCCATAGTATTAGCGTGGAAAAATAACATAACCTCTTAAGAAACTGAAGTCGGAATGTTACGCATACTCTTACCAACTTAAAAGTAATCATGAAATATGGAGTAACATTTCGACGAAATTTGAGATTGTAGAAAATTTAGGGCTTTTCCCGCAAATTTTGTTGTTGAAAACGCTTAATAAAGGTGCCCGCAAGGGCCTCTAGCCGCCACGTAACCGTTAGATTCTCTGAATTCTTTGAAACACTATTTAGTGGTTACATTTACGTTTATATATTGGATTTCATTGTTTAAACTGTAAAATAAACTTAAAATATCTTATTTGAAATTAGTGTCTTTTATTATTTTGGAAAACTTTCTGAATTTCACATTGCAAATATTAAGTAATAATGTATATTCTAAAATGATGTAATGATGCGGAAATATTAAAAAAAAGAAGTACATTTGTCTAAAAAAAAGTTATTTGTTTGTAATTCAAACTACAGATATTATACTTTGTTTGAATAACACTTTATAGTTAATGTTTTTCCTACCAATTAAATCAATCTGAGCAAATGAAGAGCAAGTAAATCGTATTACGTTTTCTGTAAAGAGTAAAAAATAATTTTGGTTGGGGTATAACATGTTTTTAATTGGTTGGGGGGAGGGGGGGGGGCGACAAATTGCGACGGGCCCATAGGTGCAAAATATGTACATCCGGCCCTGACTCTAAGACATTTTTATACATCATTAAAAGTGAATGTATAAGTCGTTCACGAAGAAGTTTATTGGGCTTCATTAAGCACAAACTAACCATTTGCAGATGTATCAAATGTATTCGGCATCAATCAATCAAATAAGTTGAAAGAAATATAGGCACTCAGGGTCAGAAGACAAATACCACAACAAGGCATCGATAGAAACATCATCATATGCTTTAAAATGTGTCGAATTCTTTAGTATGTATGTAACTTCAAAGTGTGACAAAACAAGAGGTGAACATGCGCGGATATTTTTTGTAATAAATTTACACCCGTAAAGTCTTGTGTAACGAAAGCCCTTTCATGGGGAGTATTTTTTCAATTTTTTGTAAGGTTGCGAATTGAATATATTTAAGGTAGATCGGTTTTAGGTGTTGAAGTATACAAGGTGCTTCCATTATAGAGCTGTTTGTTCCAAAATGTTATTATTTTAAAATTTTTAATAGTCAATGGGTTCTTAAGAATCTGTATCTATATTTTACGGGTTATTGGTTTACGGATGCCTCGTGAACGATTAAACGCCAGTTTGGCGGGTGGTAATACAATCTAAACCAAAATAGTTAAATCAGGATTACAGCATGATGTGGTCTTAGTCGAATTAAGCGTTCACGAAGAAGTTTATTGGGCTTCATTAAGCACAAACTAACCATTTGCAGATGCATCAAATTTATTCGGCATCAATCAATCAAATAAGCTGAAAGAAATATAGGCACTCAGGGTCAGAAGACAAATACCACAACAAGCCATCGATAGAAACATCATCATATGCTTTAAAATGTGTCGAATTCTTTAGTATGTATGTAACTTCAAACTGTGACAAAACAAGAGGTGAACATGCGCGGAAGCACTAGGTTGTAGTGTTAAAAACGGCCGTGGGCTTTGAATGTTGGCACGCGTGTGATTTGTTGAGATAGACGACGCCGATTGGTTAGCGATTAAAGATGGTCGATTGAACTAATTAGCGTCATTTGGGGCGTGCGGAAAATAATTAAACGGAAGTAGGGACTAAGACGAGATGGTCTGGAGCCTAGTGCGTGGTCCAAAATAAAAATTCTTCTCTTCGAAACGTTTTAAGGTAAATTTAATTAATGAGGTTTCTAACTGGATTGACAGAATGGAAAAGAGTTGGTTAAAACGGGGTTGTAATCACCTTCGTTTTTGTTAAATCCAGGGGATGATAATTGAAGCAACGAAGCAACCATTTCTAGTTTGAAAAGAAAGAGATGTATTTGGCTGAAGACAGTATTTAGTTGAGCTAGCCGTGGATACATTTGGGCAAAAAAGTGTTCGCCCAGATAGGGGAAGTGCAAGTTGCAAACCATTTACTGCGGTATCAATGGAAGAAATTAAAGCTAAGATCGATATAAACATAAAAGCTAAAATGGTACTTTCAAATCTATTTAGCTCAGTCAGTGCATGACTGGCCTTTCAAAGCTATATTGAGGGTTTAATTTTTGCATTTTCCTTGGACCGAATTTTGAGAGTCTGTCGGCGTAATGAACTTACTATGACGACGTGTGCAATATTTAGATTTAGTTACAGTGAAGTACAATCAAAGACAAAGTTTGTTGTTTCAAAGGGAGGTTTTCCTATAATAGTAATTGTGCCTTCAAATTACATGTTTACTCCAATAAACACTTACGAAGTGTACAGAAAGGCTTTACTCTCCTTAACTACTGTCGTAGTTTGTGCTTTTCGTTCGTTAGTTGATTTTAGCTTTACATACGCGAAATTATTACATATAATATGCTGATGGCTAAGTAGGTATATGTATAAAAATGCGCTAAAAAGTCAACTAATGCTTAAAAATTGAGAAGAACGTCTTGAAGGAGTGCTATCCGAAGTGCGCTCTTTAAATATTTAATGAGAACGCTGTAGTAAATGCCATATGCCCCCAGGCATTGAAATAATTATGCATAATGAACTTTTAAGAAAGATTCATAAGAATATTCCTTTTATGAAATGTGCAATTGCCCCAAGAACCTTGTCATCTACCTCCATCTTTTATAACTTTGCTCGTCCAATTTGCTAGTTAGTAGGTATCATAAATGATTCTCCACAAAAGTAAGTTAACTGGTATCATCAATTGCCACTGTTCGTTGAGCGGAATAAGATCAAACGGGTCCAAAGCTATACAGGTGCACGCGTCGCGTCGGGCGTCGTCGTTCAAAATAATGAGATATTCAATTACCTTATCGACGCTTGGACCACCTTCCGTGACGAAACGCACAACGACGGGCTTTTCCGATCCCGCCACAAAACCAAATCCCATTATTGTCGATCGCTCGAGGGTGACGGAACGGGGCTCTGGAATCGCTATCGGCTCCATATTTCTCACTGATGGATTTTCGTAAGTCGTCGTTTTGTTCACATGACTGAAACAATTATTGTAATTTAATTTTGCATGTTGTAATGCTGCGAAAGTATAAGATATTATATCAACTGTATTGGCAATTCACGTCATACTATACAGACAGGACGCGCAGAAATATGTAAAACAGGAGAAGCCAGTAATGAGAGTACTTATTCTACGTCGTAGAATGTATAAATTTCCAATTAATTTTGACCATTGTCTGATATGCAGGGTGAGTTGAGTGTAGACGTCGAAAACTAGCAGAGACGGTTAGGGGATAATTTGCAGTTTTACGAGCTCACGTGAATGCCCTTTATGGCTAACTAGATAAAACGTAAGAATGCTTCTTTCGGTACGTTTGGTAAGTCATTTATTGACTTTAGAAAAAAATTACAAAAGAAAAAGGAACAGCTACAATTTTGAGTAAGAACAAAGGAAAACTGATTTTTCTAATGGAAACCGTAGTGTTTTGGGTCATTACTCAAACTCGAAACCGCCTGGAACTAAAGCTTCGACGTGTTCGTTAGTGAGAACCAAGTGAGTTAACGTTTGTGGGGTTTTTACACGTATTTATGGAAGCTCTTCATTTCCAAAAACTGTTTCCTGAAAAAGTGTAGAAGGGCCACATGCAGTTATGGACGGATGTTACAATTTATTTCTTCTCCTCCTTTCTCTGGTGATTCTTCACACAACTAACTTCACTAACTAACGAATGCTGCTGTCCCACTATTTGCACTCATATTTATAGGTATCATCTTAGTAAAATATCACTCAATAAATTTTTGTTTTACAACAATGACCCGCTTCATTTATCACATCCCGAATATACACACGTACTGCAGTATAAATATTAATTTACTCTATTTACATCTGAAATAAAATTGTATTTCTAACCGAGATTGTTACTTTATATTGCTAATTCCCTTTTAGCTTCCTTGCGGTTAAATAAAGAAAACCAGTTTTGGTTATGAATAAATAGATATACCCGACGTGACAAAAGTTAGATTTATTCTCGCACTTTATATGCTACGCTATCACTCCCTCTCTTTTTTCAGATTATTGACAGAGAGCGTCCTTCTGAATTCAGACGGCCGAGACCAAGATTCAAAGGTAATATTTTTTTCGTCGTATCTCCGTGAGGTAACCGGCCCGTGTGGCACATTGGAGTTGAAGCTCAACTGCTGTACTAAGGGTCCCTGGTCCGGGTTCGGGCATAGACATTTGTAAATGTAAATGTGGGTCGGTTTGATAGAAACCCCGGCCACTTAAAAATAAAGACTAAAAATAAATAAATAACATTTGTGCACAAAGGCTTACGATACAGTCGAATTGTAATTCATATATTTTGTGTGATAGTCATTTAAACAATTTTAATTCCGCTACTTCTGCGGAAGTATATTTTGATAATAATTCTCTGACGATTTGATTCCCTTTTGTAAAGTATTTTTGAATTTAAATGTTAATTTTGAGTAAGACTCATATATTTCAACATCTTTTGTAAATCGACCGAGATCTCGGCAACAGAATATGATAGAACTTTCGGGTTTTCGGCATTATATTCGTACTATTGTGTTATTCCTGCATCGATTAGTCTGACAGATGAAATCTATTCCCGAAGTTGATAATTTATGAATCTCCTTTAAGTGTGTAAAATTAACGAAATAGAATATTATAGTGTGTGTATGAATGTCGTCGTGAAACCAAATTTTTCAAATTGAAAAATTGGACGGTAAATAGAACATTGCCCATTGGAAATTTGCTTTACAGGTATATTTGGAGCACGAAGATCTGTTTAATAACAATAAGCCATTTATTGGACATACTTCGATCTCGATAATATAATAATAAAAAAATAAAACAAATAATTTAAAAAAAGTAGTGTCCAAAGGGACGAAGTTCAGTCTTGCCAAATTTAAACGACTGTTACTAATTAGGAAATGGCGTACACGAAATTTAGAATGATCAAAAGCAATCAGGTAGCACTTCGCAATATTGTATGAAAAAGATCGCTTGTATAGCTGCGACTTGGTTACGTATACCAAGTAAATTTGTATTTCTTAAACAAAAATCATGAATTTGTGATGAAAACGGTATTTTATTAAATATTACTTATAGAGATACGAGGGAGTTTTGGTAGTAATTGTCTTGTGATATAAACAAGTTGATGTAATAAATAATTAGACTATAGTAGTAAACACATAAACATGTTACATGCTCAACCAATTTATTGCCAACTTGTACTCAATTGATTCATACTTAACAATGCCAAAAATTAATCGTAAACAAGGATTTTGTATTTTTTGAATTCTTTTTTCGGTAGCACTATCAAGACGGTGCCCATACACAGAATCACAAAAATTAAATTGGGACAGGACTAACGAATCACAAAAATGCATTTCAGTTCTACTATTTAAAAAATGTCTTTGGTTATAAATTAGTTTAAGATTGCATATAGTTTTTCATATGCATGAAGAAATGTGATCCCAAAAACCTTAACTTAGAGTCAATCAATTCAAGATTTTTAGCGACATCTGATATATCAATAATCAATATTGACACCTTTGACAACAATTGCGGTTGAAATACAACTTGCGACTGCTTATTTAATTTTGTCTTTCCCAAAAAGTAAGATCGCTTATTCTGACAGATGAAATCTATTCCCGTGTTGTTAGGATTGATATTTAAATCCATGCGATTTGGAAAATTCAACGAGTGCAGTGCCAATATCATTTGCGGGAAAATTGAAGTTGGAATTTTACGCATACCCTTACCAACTTAAAAGTAATCATGAAATATGGAGTAACATCACCTCACATTTGAGCGAAATTATGCGAACTTTGTATTAAGATTGTGGAAAATTTGGGGCTTCTTCCGCAAATTGTGTTGTTGAAAACACTTAATTTTTATCAATTTCATGATCGTACCTGGGGGGCTTAATAACGTCACGTAACCGTTAGATTCTCTAAATTCTCTGAAATACGATTCAGTGGTTATACATATTTGTACGAGTATATTGGATTTCATTGTTTAAACTGTAAAATAAACTTGGAATTCATTATTTGAAATTAAAGTCTTTTATTATTTTGGAAAACCACTTCTGAATTTCACATTGTAAATATTACGTAATAACGTATATTCTTAAAAGTAAAATTGGAGAATTGAAGTCCAGTGGTGGCACATCAGAGCCTTTTTAATACTTATTTTATTTAATGTTAAAAAATAATCATCCGTTTGGACGACCCTGTATAAGAGGTAATTATTATTTATCGTATACTTGTACTCCCAATTTATAACACGAGCGCGAATTTCGCTATTCATCACTTCGACATGGATGTTGGAGCATCAATTAACCACAATTTAATTTAGTTATATAGCAAATCAAAAGCTTCGGGAGCATTCTCGAGTCAACAATATCATATTTCCTGAAAAGACTGCGTCATATTCTTTCATCCCTTATCGCCGGTGTTGATGAATTGGTATCTCTCTAGAAAATTCACTACACTGCCCCCATCTTAAAACACATGAACGACGGTTGTACCAGAGACATATAAATTCGCTACAGTAGATTATTTTCCAATTTTGATTGGATTTTTGAAGTGAAATATAAACGTATACAAATATTTTTAAGTCCCAGAAAGCATAAAAATTACAACTTATTGCATGTCGGATGTGTAAATTTTTAGCTCTATACTATACTTGAATGTCTCTAATGAAATGGAAATGTAAAAAGCGTACAAGATTTATTCAACACACTTTCCTAAGAAACCTTTACACGTGAAATGCCCCCCAATTTATATTCACACCCTTACTTTGCGCATCGCCGAGTTTAAATTTCGTTTACCACCTTGAAATAAAATTGTTTAAACATTCTCCATTTACAAGACAAATTAGGCTAATGCACTTCTATAGAACCGAATATACATAAACATTTGTCACTTCGCTAAATTTATATTGAATTGAATTGTGCCGTCAGCTCGGCGAGAAGGTAAACGTTTTGCATACGAACCGTGCATTATTTGCATAAAATTAGACGTCGAAGATAATTTATGCCTATTGGCAATTAAAATATACCTACATTATACATTTTATTATAGTGTGACGAATTAAATCAAAGCCAAGTTTAAAAAAAGTAATGAGTGTAAATGTACGTAATTGGCACTACCCGTAAATAATGTACAACAATAGAAATTAAATCGGATCCTAATTCGGTGTGGATATAGGTAGGTACCTAAGCTCATTGAAGGTAAACAAAAGTTAGAAGAAAAGGGTTGAGACTATTTGTAACTTTTAACAAGGGGACAGGCACCTGCAACAATTCCCTCTTCCTTACCCGATATCGTCTTGACAAGATGGGAATGGCGAAATAAAATAAAATACACATACGGTTTCATAGATGGATTTAAATGGAAACGGGAAATGAAAGCTGAAAGTACGGGACTTTATTGCTATTCATTTCTTTTCGTGTTCCACTTTGCAAAAAGCATACGAGAGCGCTGTAGCGCTGTATTCATTTGGTTTGGAGTTACAAAATTTGGATGATTGGATAGCGTAATGTCTTTCTAGAACATGGATCGTTGGAACTGCAACTCAAATTTAGCGAGACCTTTGATGCATAACAATTGCACAAAAACCAGTAACTGCATTATTATAGCTACAGATGTAAATTGACCCCAAGGTAACCGGACTCTAGTGGAATAAGGTTACCCCCCTTAACAAGTCTTATAGAATCTCAGCTTTACCAATGAATGTGACGATTTACCCTACTTGTAAATTAACATCTGTTACGTGACAATTATTGAAAACACAATCGATCGTACTGTTTTGGAAATGAAAGTTAATGCGAATGTGACCGCGACGGCACTGAGTCTCTAATTAAATGGCCCAGTTAATCACCCCTGTGGAGTAATTCCAAGGGTGATCCTCATGTGCAATTCAAATGCATGCGATATACCTACTTGAAATTTTGGTCTTCACTCAATATCTTAGAAGGTAGTTTACGCCACTTCGTCTTCATAAACGCAATTTATACCAATTACCATATAAGTCGTTATTTTTAGTACAAAGCGAGAAGGGGGAGCGTTTCGTCTAGAAAAAGACAGTACAAGGCACCCTGCATCGTTGCTCTAGAACATAGATTTCCAACCTTTTCTGAAACATCTCCCCCTTAAGGACTAAAAAAAGAGATTCATTACCCCGATTTTGAGGGCAACCGCAATTTTACAAATTCTTTTTCATTCCGAAATATCCATAACATAACAAAGTCTCTTTAAAGTCCTCCAACAAACTGCAAATCTAGGTATATCTCGAATCATTCCAGTAGGAGAACCTTGTTTCTTTAGTTAAGATCAGATAAAAAATGTAATGTTTTTCTTTTTCCAAAAAAGGATTAAATGTTTCACTAGAATCATTAAAAACAGAAAAAAAGACGCATTGTAATGTGTCACATCATCACATGACCCTTCATGCCATTTAAAAAAATTCAAGATGGCGGGTCCCATCAAAATTGGGGTAATGAGGAGATTTTTTTTAGTCTGAAACATTCATAACAATGTCTCGTTGAAGCCCTCCAAACTGCAAATCAATTTAGTAGCCGCTCGGTAATCCGGCACTCAAATTGTTTCACTTATGCCGGATTAGTGGTATTGCCGCGGGCAGATTTTACGCGGGCTAAGCAAAAATACGCGTCGTTTCGCTATCAAGGTCAGGGCAGGACCATCAAATTTCGCTGTCTAAAAGGGGGGCCCCCCACGAATTATTTCCTGAGATGCTGTTTTTGAAAGTAAAACGTGCATAGCTTTTACATACGACAACCAATTGGTCTCAGATTTTGCATACACATGCCTTTAGTGGTACTAAGTTAAACTTTAGAAAAATGGTGAATCTTTTTCGAGATCAGTGAGCGACGGGGCCTGAGGGGGAGGGGGTTAAAAATTAATTTGATCTCTCATTGTATTCTAATTAAAGGTCTCAACGAAAGCAACCGTTTTCTACCAACTACTGCCCTTCTTTCTGTCCTTTTATCAAAGTACGGGGTGCAGGGGGAATGGAACTCTAATGAAAGGTCTCAATGAAAGGAATTAATTTCTACCAACCATAGTGATCGGGTATATTCCCCTTATACCTTAAGAACGGATTGCAGGGAGAGGGTACTCACAAAGGGCGATTGAGACGTCTGCAAGAAATATTGATGATGTCAAAACAAAAGCTATTTCGGTTAAAAAAAATGCGCTTTATCTGCACAAGAGTCGTGCACAATTTATACTTGTTTAAAATAATTTTCACACCAACAGAAGGAATAGTAGGTAACCGATCAACAAATTTTTCTCACTAGAGACCAAACGCACGTTTTGCTAACGAAAAATAGAGAGCAAAACATGTTATTCATTCATCCGTGTGGAAATAGTTATTTACTAATGAGTATGGTAATCGTAATGGTAAATCAAGGTTTATGTTAACGAGTGGTATGTTTACTGCTGACGAGTAGCTGACGCAAGAATTTCGAAACGAGTAATGTAAACTGATTTAACATACAAATAATGTACAACATTTTATTTCATGCTCCAAAAATACCATAAAATTTGAAATAATTTTTTATTAGAATGTTGTACACATTCAAATAACAGCACAATCACTTGATTTATTTGATCTGACAATAGTTTGACACGTTTAGATAGATGTTGGTTGACGATGCTAGGCAACATATCCAGTAGGGTAAACATTTGCTGTCTGGTATACTACTCGAATGGGTCGGGTAAAGCTGCTTTATAAGGTCGCCATACACGATACTCTTTATATCGGAAGGCAGGCCCTTCGATTTGCAAACCACTGCCTGATTAGAGGTCAGTGGGTTAAACCTGTACTCTCGGTTATTATTATTATTGCCTTCGGGGTGATGGTACAACAATAGTGTATAACACACAACTAATTAAACATTTCTAGATTTATTTTTTATCTTGGGCCACAAGAAAAAATTAACAAAATATAAGTTTTACAATTTTCATCCACTTATTTCCTTCAATGCATTAAACTTATAACAATGGAGCACTACATCAAACACACCATTGAGTTGCTATGGTTTGTTTTTGGTTTTGTCAAAAGTCAAATTAAAGTATTAAAGTGAACCTCCTTCACCAGACGTTCCTTATAAGTGTAGGTATACAACCATTATTAACTGATCCACGTTACCACAAACACAAAAAACCTGGTGGATACTTTCAGGATAGTTAAATATTTAATTATCTTGAGAAAAAATGTCAATCCCCCTAGAGCAAATGTTATTTTATTTATAATAATAATAATAATCCATCTTTATTCTTTTGAATGGTTTCCCATTATCGAACATGTCAATGTTTGATCTACATTCTAGCTTAACTAATAACTAATTGTACATTTTTTTTTAAATTTTTAATTAGAAAGCTTAAACGGAAAGCTTAAGCTTGAAGAACTCGTTAAATGAATAAAAGGCAATGCGTGAAAGTATGATTTTAATCTTTTTTTGTATATGTTCATATCTTCGTTTTTCTTCAATCTCAAGCTATCCGGTATGTGATTAAATATTTGGGTACATATGTATATAGGGTTTTTTTCAAAATGAGCAGTACGATGACATGGTGTGCTGAGTTTTTCAGCGTACCTTGTTGACATACCTTTATTGAAATGCGAATTTTTCTTAAACGTATGTAAATTTGTATAAGTGTGCAGTATACACTTGTATATGAATGCCGAAAAAACTGTCATAATTTTATGTCTAATAAATAACGGTTTGCAATGCTCAATACTACTAGCGAATGATATTCTTCTTAAAATTTGTTTCTGTAGGAGCAAGATTCGCTGACAATCCGAAGCCATGCCCCCGATAATTAGACCGTACGACACGTGGCTGTGCGCGTGCGCAAAATAAAATCTCCTCAAAGACTCGACACTTACAAGATTTCTAAGTGATAGTACCGCAAAGCTTGTACTTCTGAGTTTCACACATACCTGGTCGATCTGGTCAGACCAGTTTAGTGTATTTGAGACATTTATCCCTAAAAATCTTTCTGTCCTTGTTTCTTGCAGCTCAACCCCTCCGTAGTCCGTCCGTAGTTCATTCCCGACAAGCTTTTGCTTGTTATTTGGATTACGAAATTGAATAATTGTGGTTTTATCCACATTTAGAACTAAATTATTGAACGAGCACCAGTCATTCATGCATTGAATTACTTCGTTAACTTTATGTTGACATTCGGTAAACGTTTTCGCCCCTATTATAACTGAAGTATCGTCAGCAAATTTGCATATTTTTAAGTTATCAATTTTTTCAAAAGCATCATCTAGTTTGTTGACAAATATAACGAATAGAAAGGGGGCAAGTATCGATCCCTGAGGGGTACCGTACTTAACCTGCGCAGTTTGTGATCTGTATTTGTAGTTACTTATGGCCTTGTGATGTTCCGTTATTTCTACCGTTTGAGTTCTGTCGGTTAGAAATGAATGTACGAGTTTCAGAGCCACGCCTTCAACACCATAGCTTTGTAATTTTTTACATAATATATCTTTGTCTATAATATCAAACGCACGAGATAAATCAAAAAATACCCCGGCAACATATTCTCGCTTATCTAATGCTTTGTAGATGAAGTCGATAGTGGAAAGTATAGCTCGTTCGGTTGAACCACCTCGCATAAATCCATCTTGGGTTTGGTTTATGAGATTATTTTTTTCAAAATACTTATACAAACGGGCCAGTATACATTTTTCTAAAACTTTGGAAAATATGGAGAGTATGGAAACTGGCCTGTAGTTTTGTATCTCATCCTTGGCTTTTTTTTTATGTACCGGGACAACTCTAGCATGTTTTAGCGCCGTAGGGAAAACTCCGCATGAAAAACATTCATTAATAAGGTGCGTTAATGGTTTACTTATACTTTGAACTATGTCCTTTATTAAGAAGGCTGGTAAATGATCTATTCCTGGGGATTTGTTAGTGGGCATACTGCAAATTATCTTAATTAATTCTTCTTCATCTACAGGAGATAGAAAGAAGGAATGACTTGTACGTTTCTCATCCAGATCATACTGGCTATTGTTGTTGATGGTAAGCATAAGGTCATTAATACTGTCTATGAAATAGTCCTTGAATAACTCACAGGAGACTTGAGGATCCTGCACAATTTGACCATTGTGCTTAATTTTAATGCTTTGGTCCCTATGTTTTCCTTTATATTCCCTGTTAATTATTTTCCATGCCGCTGTGGAGATGTTATTTGAGTTAAATAGCTGCATGTCGTAGAATCTTCTTTTTTCACTCTCAATGAGCTTAATGTGGGCCTTTTTGGCGTTTTTATAAAAGTCATTGTAGGAATTGTGATTAAAGTTCTTTTTCAGCCAGTGTAGATTACGTAAATGGGCGGCGCTCTGTCGGACTTCGTTATTAACCCAACCCTTCGTCTTATTAGATAGAGGTTTATATTTGAGAGGAAAAGTAGTATCAAATAAGTTTGCTACCAGACTCGTGAAGTGATCGAATCTTTCATTTATGCATGAGTGATTATCATATATGAAATCCCATGATACTTCCTTTATCTGATTGCGGAAGTTAGCCCGTTCCCTAAACCCAAAATTTCTTCTGGCGTACTTTAAGTTGAATGCACTGACATTTTCATTTTCTAAAGGAAATTGCAGCTTGATAGCAAGGTGATCAGAAAAACCTGTTTCTAGTACTTTTGCTGTGAGGTTGTGTTCTGAATTACAATATATATTATCAATTGAGGTGCACGAGTTTAAAGTTACCCTGGTTGAATTTGCAACAGTTGCGCGCAAATTGTAAGAAAATATGATATCTAAAAAGAAATATCGCTGTGTATTAGCCGCACTGGTATCCAAAAGATTTATGTTTTGGTCACAGCAGATAAAAAATTCCCTCTTGTATACCCCATCGCTTTACACACTGTATAAACGTTTGTGGCATACCTCAAAACTGTAACGTAATTTAATTACGTGGTTTTATTTATTTCCAACTAATTAACAATAAATTTATAACAGTCTTAAAATGGAATAATTTATAACAGTAATCATTATTTATCACTTACTTTTATAACATAACACAAGCGCATCAAAGTTGGAACTAAACTTGAAACACAATTCGATTAGCTTATATACTGCCAATCTTATCAACCGGGCTATATCGGCTTCATGTTCTTACAAAGTTACGCCAGATTTTTGGGTTCGGTTTTTAGCATTGGAAATACGTATGTTTTGTATGAATTTACCAGGTTTTCCGAGTAGAAAAGAAGTGGTGTCGCGTCTAGTGTTGATTGTACCGTACTCGACTGCAATCGGTAGATTCAGGAAAAGTCGCGGATACGGTCGATACGGTACTTACTTAACAGTGCACAGGGGTTTTGTTAATTCGAATTTAAAATTCTCGCACATCTCCCGTGATAGTATTACAAGCATGTACGCCGTTTATTAGTCAGAAAGTTTACGGCTACAATTTTAGCTTCCATGGCTTGAACACCAGCTTCTGTTCCAGTTTGACCACCTTCGAATTTAGTTTCCGTGGTTTGTTGACCGGTTTTCTTCGCAGCTTGACCAGTTTCGAATTTATCTTAACCGACTTTCATTTCTTGCATTAATTGCAGAAGTTTCTCTATTTTTTCCGACGATCTGGTCACTATTAGCATAAACTTCTACTGATTGTTCACTTAAACACAACCCCACACCTGACACCAGTGTAACGTAAATTTAATTACGTGCGTTTATTTATTACAACTAATTAACAATATATTTATAACTGTCTTTAAACGAATTGATTTATAACAGCTAAAATATTATCACTTATAATTATAACATAACACAAGCACATCGAAGTTGGAACTCCCTGAAACGCAACTAGACCTGTTTATATAGGAAACGACAATTGTTCTAGTACGCTTCAGAATGTTCTAAAATAAACATCATTTTTCCCGGAAGGATTGCGTCACATCCGCCTTCGTTCTTTATGCTACAAAGCCTTACGAGGTATTTGTCAACCGCAAATACCGGGTGAGCCATCGCTTTGAGAAAAAGAAGTCCTCGGGTTAAAACACTTTATGGTACACGTTTACCAAATTGCCGAAACAGTACTTTTAGTTTAGCATTTCACGAAATTAAATGTCTGTTGCTGAAATATATTGCTAACGTAATGCGGATTACCAGAAAACCAACAATAGTAGATCTGGTATCCAAACTTATGCAATAAAAGCACTGCCGTTGACAGGATTGAATAATAGATTGTTCTGGTTAAATTTACGTTCTACAAATTCTCGATAGGCTGATATATTGTCAATGCGTTATTAATCGTTTTTTAAAAGAAACCTTTGCATATTGTTTTTTTGTTTCAGTTCCCATTTAACTCAAATGCTACTTTTCTAATAGTCTTAAAAACAAGTTTCATAAGAAGCGCTTTTATCGCACTAGTCCATGTGTAGAAAAGGAATTTTCTAATGAACGAGAAAGAGAATTTTATGTATATCACAAGCACAACACAACATCTTTAGTCGAAAGCAAATGAACTGAAAATGTTAAATTATAAAATTATCGAACAGTTTTTCAGGAACAGGTTTTCCTCTACCATACCAATCGTATTCAAATGAGTGTAATTATCAAATCGAAAACGTCGAGCTCGCTTTAACATTGAAATAGAAAAAAAAGTTATATCCGGTTTTTAAGTAAATTATAAGTCCACATATCTTATGGAAAAGTGAAATTCAGGATATTGAGAAATAAGTAAATTAGAGATACATATTTCGTAATCAACACGTTCAACTGATGCTCGCCGTGCGTGAGAGATTTGTATGTCAACTATAGTTGCTGTTTATGGACGATTAAAAAATCGAACTCGAGGGACTGTAGGTGATAAATCAACACTATTCATCTGTACCACTCTTAAAATTTAATAATTTTTCCTGTAATTTATTTATTTATTTATTTATTTTTAATTTGTTGCCAGTACGTTCACATTAACAACACGTACGCAAAAATGTGTCACATGGTTACAAATAATAAAAAGTAAAAACACATTAAAATCTAAACATGGACATGCAAATATATAAAGTTGTTAGACATAAACAAATGGGGAACAATATATAGAAGTAATAAAAAACACTTAAGACTTATTTTTTTCTTAAAAATTCATCTAAGTGGTAATTAGTCTGTTTAAGCAAAAACAGTTTAAGTGTTTGCTTAAATCTTAAATCTTAAATTGATAGGACTTGAGTTCTTTAATATTACAGGGTAAAGCGTTAAAAATTTGGCAGGCACGAAATAACAAATTTTTTTGAAACAACGCTGTCCTATGTTGACCAGGGTTCAATAACGTCCTATGACGGGTATTGTACCTATCTTGAGTTTTTTCAAAACATGCTCTCTTTTTATACGCATAGCAACAAATCTCCAAAATATACGTATCTACTACTGTTAGTATGCCTAATTCTTTAAATAGCGGTCTACAAGAAGTTTTAGGTGGTAAAGAGTAAATTATTCTTATGACTCTTTTTTGCAGTAGTAGTATTTAAAATTCTGTGGTACCACACTTAGCTATGTAATAATCGATTTCGATCTATATGCACACAAAACAATAATTTAAAAATGTCCACTTTTTAGTTTAAACAGTTTGTGTCGATTCTGTTTCTGTTTGTGACTCCGGGAACCCTCGATGTATGATAGACGGACGGATGAAGCTCATATCAGTGTTATGTATAGGTACTTTCATTGTTTATTTTAACGCATTTTTTTTGTATTTTCGTTATTTACGTCGATATTCCACATTGAATATAGAGCATAATCTTTTTTCAGATGCGCAGGTGATTACTTTCAGCGCTCGCGTGCTTTAAACATATGTTTAAAAAATTGACTGACATTGTTAAGGCCTGTTGACCACCTAAGAGAAGGAAATAATACATAATATATTTATTTTTATACTATATAGCCGAATACAGAAGATACCTACATAAGGAAACTAAGAAAAATAAATATTGCCAAAATCCGAAGTCGTTTGAACTACGAGTACTTGTAATGGATATGGGGCATTTACAAAAAAATATAAATCAAACTTGACTTCATTTCATAAAAAAAATACTAAAAATAATAAACTAAACTAAACAATTCCATTACCAATTCGCGAAATAGTACATAGCGCTGTTCCAGTATCCACACCTGAACTTTTTTCGTTAAAGCGGTATAGGTAATCTTTTTCATTTCGCGCGGTAGAATGGAATAAAGCCTTGAAGCAATGTACTGAGCACATCGTTTACCGATTGTTTTTTCAGACCTTGGAAAAAGTATATGGTCTTCCTGGCGTGTATAATGAGAGTGCATGGTGGGCAGTAATTTTGGATGTTTTTCTGAACTGGAGGATTTTCTTACAGTAAAGTTGGCGTAAATTCATTACATTTGATTCCTTATACAGGGTGGTGCCTAGCGCAACGCAACACAGGGATGTCAATGGTAATTTCTTTATAGTCAATTACTAGCTCCCCTAATTATTTTAGAGCAAAAGTCTAATGAAGTTTTTTTAGAGCAAAAAATACTGCATCTGTTCATACGATTACTTATAATTTTCCGTTTTTCAAAACCGTAGAAATTAACAAAATAAAAAGGTTCATTTTTCAATAAAACAGATATGCCTTGGAATTTATTTTATTTTTCGATTTTATTTTATATACTCTTTATTTATTCCACTAAATGGTAACTCGTGCCTTCATGCTTATCAGTTTTGTATGTTCGTTCCATCATATGTCGTTGGTTTTTATATTACACCCTTGTGTCACATATATAATAAGTGTCAGCGTAAGCTGAATTATTATTATTTATTATCTAAATCAAAATTTTAATGTGTAGCGTACGTCCATATTTATATTTATTGAAAATTTGTACTTATATCTCGAATGTTGCTGTTCTATATTTACGTTATTTACATTGTGCATTATTGACATGTCAAAGCCACATTTGGTACTCTGACAATAAATGATTTGATTTGATTTGAACTTAATTACCTAAAAAATCAGCGATCACGTTTCATTTGCCTTTGACGTTTATTAAATTTATACTTGTTTATAAATTAGTTAATCATAAAATTGTTTATCATGTATTTAACTGACGAGAAATGTTAAAGTTAGTTTATGCTGGAAATAATGCTCGCCAAGTAACGTGTGTATTTAGTGTTAAGTAGGTAACCCAAATGACCGATTCCAAGCAGTAGGTAGGTACAAGACTACAGAATTAAATATAAAAATCGTCAAATATCGTCAAATAACGATAACTTAGATGCGATGCTCTTGTAGTTTGTTAAAAGATTCCCAAGCATCACTGATTTATAAAAATGTAATTTTTTATTTTGTCGATTTCTACGATTTGAGAAACGGAAAATTGTAAGTAATAGCAAACAAAGAGGGGTACTCTTTGGTAATAGTATGAACAGATGCAGTATTTTTTTCTCTACAAAAACTTCTTTACACTTTTGCTCTAAAATAATTAGGGGAGATAGTAATTAATAATAATAATAATAAACTTTATTTCCTCGTTTTGTTATAACACATCCAATAACACGAAAAAAAAGGAAAAAGGACTGCATTCAGTGCTTATAAGCTCTGTTCTTCCATGCAGCCCGGCTTGATTGATTGACTATAAAGAAATTATCATTGACATCCCTGTGCTGCGTCGTGCTAGGCACCACCCTGTATAAGGCTGTATAAGGATTCACTAGCATAAAATATCCCCAGCCAACAATTCCATACATTAACAGTGATTGTATTAACGAGAAATACAAAACACACATCTGTTGAGTGAATACGATATGTTGTAAGTGTTTAATTTTAGATAAAACTGCCCTTCTCTTCACTGGTCAACAAACCCTAAAATGTCAACTAAATCAATTTTGTAAACATATTCATGTTTAAAGCACGCGAGCACTGAAAGTAATGCACCTACATCTGAAAAAAGAGTATGCTCTATATTCAATGTGGAATATCGACGTAAATATCGAAAATACAAAAAAAGTGCATACCATCTTTTTTATACAAAATTTTATTATCTTTCTTTTTTTATATGAAACTTTACTTGCTAGAATGCACGGTTACCGAGATATCAGCGAAAAAGTGATTTGGAGCACCTTTTTTCCAAGATGGCGGCTCCAGCCATTGGAGTTTTGGTCCCGACTTTTAGTATGTTCGAATACAAGCCCTAATGTACCTCTATACCAATTTTCAGCTTTCTTTCAATTACTTCCGCTATTCGTGGAAATTTGATCTAATTTGACTGTACTAGGAGCGCGTGTCGAAAACTCACCGCTTGATCCCGTGCGTCCCATAACTCGACCGATGTTGGTCGCGCGACTCGAGATGAACAGAAACAGCGCGAAGAAGACTACCACAACTTGTACCAACACTTCGAAGTCGCACATTTTTCGGCAAACCTTTCGTGTGATTTGGTTGGAGGGGGGAGAGGGAGAGGAAGAGGGAGATTATTTAACAATATTAAATGTATATAAAATATGGGCATAGCTTCACCCATATAATACGCAATGCCAAAAGTTGGTTTTCATTGTTATTTTAAAGACATTTCGATAAAGCCAGATATTCCATAAGGAAGTTAAAAATCTATAGTAACCGTACATGCTACACCGAATTTTTCCTAAATAAGCATGAAATTACACAGTACTTCATCAACTAAAGGAATGAAAACAAATAAGTGCAACAGACATAGAGGTAGATAACTAAATTGCTTTATCATGGTTACCTTAATATTCGTGATTACTTTAGTATTCATAAATACTGAAGCTGGTATATTTAAACACACTCCATGTTCCCAGAAAAGAAATCAAACGATTTTCCGCCCAATCGCGGTTTGGGTCGAGTTTTAAAACTAACAAAACCAAATTGTTTCGCGCTGTGTAATGAAACGAAAATAACGGTTGCGAAAGGCATTGCATTTAATGAAATAAAATAAAATCAGCGTCGGGTATTCCGAGTAGCTTTTAATTGCTTCACATTTGTTTAGTTTTTATTGTTTACTGCGTACTGTACTTTGTAATTTATTTATCAATTATTTATACTCGTATTACTTCAAACGATGGATGGGTGGTGTTACGGTTCTTGTAAGGTTGACAGGACTGGCGTGCTTTGTGGGGTTTCATTTAATAAGTGAACAATGTACAAGTACAATGGCAGTAGATTAACTATATCCCTGTACGTTGCATTTATTTCAAATTTGCCCATTTGTTTCCAGTTGCTCTGTAAATTGGGAGGAACAAGGCTTCAATGTGAAAAGCTATATTATATTTCTCTTTGTATTTGGATTGGTGTTGCCATTAATAGTAATTGGATTCAGCTACATCAGCATAATTATTCGACTGAAGCAAGTAAGTAATTGCATTTACCATTTTTTGGCGTTGCTTAAATTTGGAAAGCAAGTATTACTAGAATTAATTAATAAATTTAATTTACAATTTGTATTCCAACAACTATTTTGTAATTATTTTATGAATTCAATCAAATGATCCACGTGCATTAGTTCCAAACGCTGCTATGATTTCCATTGGTAATAGGGAAAATCGCTGGAAGGGGAAGTTTAATAAAGCACATTTTATGTACGTGAAAATAATCAATACCATGGCTTCGAAATACAATTATGTAACATTTCAACGTCTTCTTTACTGAAGGAAGGGGTTAAACGCAGGATGTGGTGGGCAAAGGAGGATTTATTTACATCTCGAGAGTATGGATTTCATCGTCATAGCGTTCTGTAAGACCGAGGCTGTCTAAAGTCTAAAGGCAACTAGTTTATGGCATGGGGGGTGGCAAGAGTTAAAAGGGATTACATGGTTTTCTATAAATGTCGATTTGAATATTTGAACAACCTCTCGTCAATGACAGGTCCAGGAAATTTAGGGATGTATTTGTCTCGATCTCCAAAGTGAATTTTAAATTTGGGTGAAGAATCTGAAAACAAGCATCTAACTCTGACCTGTTACCCCTGAAAATCACAAAGATGGCATCGACATGTCGCTTAGAGAAAAGGAAATGGGTTTTTATGGGGTTAAGTTGAAAACGTTGGATTCTAGGATATTTAAAAAGACTTCGGCTAGTAAACGAGACAGGTTTACTGCCCATAGGCAAACCTGTAGTTTTGATATAATGGTTATTATTGAACAAGAAGTAGTTTTGCTCTGAGCATAGTTGGAGAGATGCCGAGATGAAGGAGCACGTGTCTGGGAGCGAGGAATTGGTAAAGGTTTTCATCGATAATTTCAAAGCAGTCTGAAAAAGGAATACTGAGGAACAGGTTAACGATATCAAAAGATATGGGAATGGATAGATCGTGTGTCACATATAAAATTGTATTTGAGAAATTTTTCGTATCTCGCCAAATAAAAGAGATATTGAGGGTTGAGGCGACCCTCTTATCTCAAACGCACTGCATTTTCCTCGATAATCGACCGTTTCCAGATTTATCAGCGACTCTGTATGAAATAGTTATTTACGTTATAAGTCCGGTAGGTTACTTGTAACAGTACGAGTTAGACATTATGGACGAGGCGACGTCAGGAGCCGAGTCAAGAATGTCTTAAACGAGTACTGTTACAAGTACTACCGGACATATATCGTAACGTATTTTATTTCATACTGTAAGTCTGTTTTGTATCATTATTTCATTTCAAAGATTACAAAATTTCATCATATTGTAAAATCGCATTACCTTGTTTCTGTGACAACGGCCGTTGCTATAGTTTGTAGTTTGTTGACAATTGAATTTTTTTCACTGAAAAATTGACGTTATAAACGTTGTGGGATGTTCCAATGTTCCCGATACAATCCTGTCGAAATCTCATGAAGCAACCGAAAAGTTGGTTCCTAAGAAGTCAGGCGCAGACAAGGTATGAAAAAGAGTACTAAGTGTTTTGCCAATTGAGGAACGAACATGGGGCGAAACAAGTAGAGGAAAAAGTCATGTTGGCATACTTTTTGGACGCAGTAAGTTTTTGAATTGAGATTTTTTTGCCTGGGTTTCGGTGTTAAAGCGTCATGGAGCATGGAAAAGCTCATCGACGGCAGAAAAATACATCGAAGGCTCGGTAGAAGGAAAAGTTAAGATTGCCCGTATGATACAACTGATACAAGGCGGCGAAAATTTCATTGAAGTTTTACAGCAGAAGGAATCAAACATTACTAACTCGACATTCAGTAATAACCCAGGCGTAGTGTTGAGGGCAATACAAATTGTTTCATTACAATCAATGTTAATGTTTGAAATAAAGAATTACAGCCAAATTTATGTTGGGGTTTTTAATTAATTGTGTGAAGATGTCAAATTTGATGTATACAAATAACAGTCCGGTAAGTGTTGCTTAGCGACACTTACCGGCTCGGATGCTGTAATAACTCACCTACCGGACTCAAAATGATAGTGTAATCGAACATCTACCGGACAGTATGAAATAAAAATCATTAAGGGTAGCGTATCTAAATTTCATTCAAATATCCATACGTTTATCAATTGAGCACTAAAATACGCATATTAGAGTCGGCGTTTTGCATTTTCCAGCAAATTACCCTCATGCTTCGGCTTAATTCATTTAACGGTTAGTATCTTTTTGGATAATGAAAAGCCCGATTCCTAATTGCGAAAAGTGATGTTAACTGTACTCGCGATCTTTTAGCAAAACTTACAATCCGGCCAGGTAAAGCAGTCTGAAAAACGAGTAACCATATCCATATTCGTAATGATCGTGGCATTTCTAACCGCCTGGATGCCGTACGCCGTGATGGCTCTAGTTGCACAATTTGGTGCAAAAAACAGCATTACACCAGCAATGGGAGTGATTCCAGCCATCCTTGCGAAAAGTAGTGTATGTTACAACCCCGTCATTTATGTCGCCTTTAATACGCAGGTACAAGTGGATTGTAATGGTGCGTTATTACATATACTTTTTGTTTTAGTTTCGCCACTCATGGATGCAAATGTTCTCGAAAGCGCGTCGTAGGGATACTGGAAGGACTACAAATGTGACAACCCTCTAATGTTTTTATATTTAAATGTAAACATAATGTACGAAGTATAGTTTATTTTTGTAAATTTTCTTATTTAGTAACGTTGAATGAAATTATCTGAAATGTAGCTTTTCTCTACAGAATTGACATACTAAAATCTTTCAAAACAAGATAAATTAATTTTTGAAATTAAAGACAAAAATTGTCAGACTAGTTTTATGGGTGACGTGTTCTGTTCCGTTTCACTACCACCTCCATTCAGCTATATTTTAGGGATTTATGTTTAAATAGGGTAGGTATATTATTATTATGTTATATCTGTATTATATTTGTAAACGACTTTGCATCGTATGTGAATAATGAATGTTGATAATATATATCGATGACATCGCTTTTGGGAACACAACTTAGAATTCCGTATTTTAAAGGGTAGGTATCCACTTGTATTCGTTTTAGTGTACAAATCCGCAGATGACTCTTTTAGGTCAATTATTGAAAAAAATCTTTTCAATCTAGTCGTTGTCTTTTCCCTTCAAAGAAAAGTGCTTCTTTAGAAAAGTGCACATTGTCTTCACACGCATCACACATCTGTAAAGTTGGCAACCCATTAAAACCACAAAAACCGCACTAGTCACATAAATTTGGTGCCCTATTTGTGCCTTTAATCATTTATTATAACGAAAAATATCGAAATGCCATTCAACTCTTTCATCTCGTCAAATGAAGCATAAAATCTGATTGATTTGTCTATTATTGTTTTTCGAACATTTCTCTATAATAGTTATTTATGTATTAAGGGCATAATAGTGATGTTTATATTCTCGAGGGCCTATGGCCCGAGAGCTTTTTAGTCGCCCGAGAGTATAAACATCAGTTTATGCCCGTGGTACATACAAAATTTTATGTTTTACAAATAGTTTTCTTCGTCAAAGTAAATATTCGTTTACAAAATGGTTTATATTTAGAACTCGATCCAAAACCAAATTTTCAGGAAAACATAAACCATATAAACCCAAAAAATAAAAAGCTAAAAATATACAGCGAGTTTTTTTTTAAATGCGAACATAGGAGTTTGCATGCAATGTAATTTCCCTATGTTCGATTTTTTAAAAAACACATCATGAGGTGTGCACGGTTCACATTCTCAAATCGCGCAACTTGTGTGACTATGAACAGCAACTCTATAGTCTTTATGATGAAGAGCACTAGGTAAGATTTTTTTAAAGAAGCCATACGAACCCATAGCAACTTTAGGATACATTTTTCTTAAACTTACGATAATTGGACCTCACAGGCCACGCACTGACACCACAACACATTGTGAACCAACCTTCAATTATTTGTAGGTCATGTGCACCTAGTATTCTACTAATTTGATCTATTCAATACATAAATGAAGAAAATAAGAAAATAAATACCGAAAACAATTACAATAAATGTTCGAAGTGTCCTCCTTGACATTCTAAGCAATAATGTGACAGCTGTCAATTGTATCTACTACTCATTTGAACTACTCAATAGATGATGTGTTTTTTTAAAATCGAACATAGGGAAATTACATTGCATGCAAACTCCTATGTTCGCATTAAAAAAAAATTCACTGTATGTATGAATAGAACGAACGATCAGAAAAAAACTTACGACTTGGCAACAAATCCCTTTTCAAAAAACCGGCTAATCGAACTCAAATTTCAAAAACACAACTCTTGGTAGGTAAGTAAACTATACGGTACTACCTTTGACAATATTATATTTGCAGTTTGCCATTAATTAGCAACAATTTATACGGCGTAATTCGCTTCACCGCCGCCGTCTTTTCGCTTTCGTAGCTATCAAGGAAGTATTGGCGCTTATCAATTGGAAATTTTGAGTTCCTTCAAGAATTTATTGTGATATAAAATTGAATAGACGAGAAAGTTACACTGTTAAAATGAATTTATTTTACACTGTGAAAATAAATTTGTTACATTACATTAGGCACACTAGGCACGTGCCTAGAGGCGGCAGCTTTAGAGAGCGGCATTTTTTGCACTATATTTATTTTAGGTAACATTTTAAGTTTTAAAATAAATCCCCTAAGGCCCTAACAAGTCACAAATGGAAAAAATTTTTAATTAAAATTATGAAATAAATTGGAATTGAACGATAATCGACAATGCAAGTTTCGACGTGTGTGAAAACGTAATCTTAGGTATACTGTATTTAATTCATATTAATTTTAAAAATTTCAAGTTATAAGGTGATTTTTATTAGCATCTTAAAATTTATTGCAATTGAAACTTGAAACTTTGACATATGCCTGGCGTCGCCGCCTCTCCCAGGATTTAGTCAACTGTCGTGAGGATGCGTCCCTGGTAGTCACTATCGGGGACGTTTCTCCACTACTTTGTTGCCATCGCGCTGGGCCGCGACATATGCCAAACAATGTGGTGGATTTTGCGGATTGGGGGGGTTGTGGGGGGGCGGCTAACTGGGTGTTATCCGACCCGAACGGGTACGGCCACAGCTTCGCCACTGGTATTCTGCCTTAGAGGGAACTCTGCTTTCTAGTGATAGCTTCTTCTCCGGGCGTTCATTGGCTTCCGATGTTCCTATGCTTTGGTCTCGTTCCCTTCCCTGTTTTTCCTCGTGTTAGGCCCTTTTTATTGTTGTCCTCCCCCTGCGTTACCTTCTGTCCCCTTTTCCTCCTCCCCTTGGCTACTTGTCTTTGTGTCTGATTCTTCCTCCACCTCTAGTATTCTTCTGCTTTCTTTCTTCCTTTGATGTTTGTCTCTACTCTTCTCTTCCCATCTTCCCATGGTAATCCCCGACACCTCTACCGTTTGGTTTATGGTGGTGTTCCATGTGTGGCAGGGTCGGCCTACCTTCCATTCCGAGGTACATAGAATCTTGGCAACTCGTTATGATATGGTCTTTGTTCCTCCTGTTGGTATGCCTCATCTTCAGTCTCCTGGTAATCGTCTTTCTCTCTAGTAGTTCTCTTCTCTATTCTTTGTTCCTCCTGTTCATTTAAAGATTATTTTTGGAGGGGCGCATTTCTTTCGGTATACCTAGGGGTGAAAAAAATTTAAATCCGCCACTGACTATAAGTATATTATGAACATAGCTTATGCGACAACAAATTTTCCAAGAACTTGGTTTTAAACAAGCAGTTAATTAATTTATAATCGGGAAACACATGCGAACGCAATTATCAAAACCGTCAGTGAAGTTAGCAATTCATTATAAGCACAAATGACGCTATATAGCCACACTAATCTTGACCTTTATTTGTGAATATATTTTTAAAAATGCCCATAGGCTATAAAAGAAAGTTGTAATATAAATTATACAAAAACTGGAGTTCCCCATTAGAAAATCTAGCATATTACGTGACAAGTTATCAACATTAAATTAGATTATAGTATCTCACCAATAATAAAAGTAACTAACTTAACTAAATGTCAACGTGCAATAAGTCTAGTGGTGTTAAACGGAAGTATGTTTGCATTAGAAACACGGGCAGTTCCCCATACATGCAATCCGTAGGTCCACACACGTTTGAAGATCATTATACTACCATCTGCTTATGGATACCGTCTTCTCCCGGTGAACATGACTTGGTGTTACGGATGGCGATTATAACGCGCAAGCAGCAAAATGCAAGGCACTACAAAAATACCATGTGCTTCATAAATAAAACACACGCCGCTGACCGGCCAGCTAGCTCTGTTGACCAAATAGCAAACAGTGGAGAGAGAAAGACTAATGTACAGGGTTGTGGGTAACAGAATTAACTCAATTGGTAATTGGCACTTATAACTCCTCGATCCAGCCTAGGTCGTCAGTACTTACTTTTGGTCGCTTCAATTAAAATCTATGGGCGCCACCTAATTCCAAGTTAAGTTTCGCTTGCCACTACCGGAACTAGGAAAGGTAGCTTTAGCGTTAAAGTAGGCAACTGATAACCCACAAAAATAAGTGTTTATTGGGTGCAATTGTACCTGCATACGTAACACCAACACAAAAGTTATGTTCCCCAAATGGGAATCAAAAATCAATAAAGTATAATAAACACGTTATGTAAAAAAAAACTAAACAACCCCAAGTATAAGTGTTGAAATAATTATCCCAAATTCCAAGGTTTACATAAAATTCCCCCAATGAAATATTACATAAATTTAGTAGCTGAAACTAGTTCACACCAAAAGTCCTGAAAGTAGGTATAGAACACCCACTACCGTTGCACAGTGATTGAGTTTAATGGGTTAAATTGACAGTGGATTGAATACCTTGATTGGTAGCTTGTAGCGTATCGAAGTTTAAATCATAGTATAGAGCTCTGTACTTCACAGGTGATTTACTTCACATGAGTAAATGCAGTTAATTAAAGCAAATTATTCCCTTTCAAGTTCAAGCGTACTAATTAAGAATAATATGGGTGGCTCTAGTGTTCGGCCAGTTAACATTTACCACATAAGTATGGGTTAAATGAAATGCAAATACACAAAGGCAATAGTTTAAACAATAATAAGATATCACCACTACGATAGGTAGGTCTCTGGTTCCTAAGATTCCTGGTGTACATGTAAACGGCTAACGGTTTTCTATGTACCGCAACAGGTGTCAAAAGG
>NW_022170403.1:47135625-47249495 GCF_008802855.1 Photinus pyralis
GGTACAAGTAAATTAAAAATCTTACCTTGAATAACACATACGCTGTCTTCTCCGAAAAAGAGCTCTCCTTCGAAGTTCCAGTTCTGTAACACAAAAAACAAACCCCAAGCTACAACGCTCGGAACGATTATATGAGCCGGAAGGGCCAAAAAAAATAGCTTACTCGTAGCCGGCTCGTTTACCCATACGTTAAATACAGGTGCGTTGCTCTTGAAGAGAGCCACGACCTCAAACACTAGACGTGAACAAAATACAAAGCTCCAATCATAAATCGTCGGAAGATTACACTAGATTAATGGTATTGAAGCAAATAATAAAAAGGTTGTGTAAAAGATCGTATCTTCCGAAAATTCCACAATCAGCTGGTCGCTCCCGGTATCGTTTAGGTGTTAGCGCTTATCTACTCGGTGGTACGCCGGATAGCTGCCGGCAATCAACAGGTGTTCGTACTCCGGAATATTCGCAAGATGCAAATTCATTTACTATCCCAAAATTATGCCAGGTCAATGTCCTCCGCCCACAAGAATGTGCAAGGATATACTATAAACTATACCATACAAGGATTCGTCTGTACAAGGATTGACCGGTACAAGAATTCATCTACTACATGGACCCCCTAAAAGTAATGAAGATGTAACACTCCCTTAACGAGATTTTTAATAACATACCTGAAATCGTCAGGAGGGTAATGAAAAATACTTAAATCAATGAAATATGGAAATTATCCAACCTCAAATTGTGAATCTGAAAGAATTTTAGATAACATAACGTAAAAGAAAGCCAACGCCATTTCACTTACATGTAGGTAGGGCGATGAACTTCAACCAGATATAGCCTCGCAATGGAGAAAACGGCTTCTGAGTTACACTACTCGACAACGCCAATAAAAAGGTAAAATTGCCAGAGATTTCACGTGAATGATGGCAAATATTACCCACTGGTTTAAGAAGAATTCACAATGCCACGCTCTACAACAAGTACAACCTCGTTGGCTTTAAAACGGAAATGAAGTGAAAAAAAATAACGCGATTCTGCGCGAGGAAAGAAACACGCGTACAAGTGACGCCATCTCACCTATATCCTACCTAACCTAGCAAGCGGTAATTTTTGAAATTTGAATATGAATAAACTAAACTGTTACAGGTCGGTTGTTCGAACCTGGGTTGAGGGCGCTTATAGATTGCTCCAGCGCGTTATGGAAAATCAACAAGAGCAATAAAACCATGTGGAGAACTAGGGATGAGCAGTTGTAATACCAAACAAGTTAATATTTTTGCAATGCGATTTATGTAAATTCGAAATTACCAATGAAACCAATGCTTTATTAATAATTTTCTAATAATTTGGATTATTTTAGATTATTGTTTAAATGAATTGGGCGTTTGTCTAAAGTACCACGCATTATTTTCTAAAATTGTGGTAAGGTAGGTATCCCAATTATATTCACCGAAGGATTTAGTCTACTTTTCCGCTGACACACCCAGCCCCCCAATCTATTCCGCATATTTTGCATGGGCTTAAATAAAAAAAGATCTCTTGATACCGACATAGATTAATAAAGTTGCTTGAACTAAATTCGTGCGTCAGACTAATTAGATTGGCAGTAAGACCCTCAAGCAATAAGTGTTATCCTTCCACTACTTCAAACGGTATCACATATGTATCTGATCGTGATCACTTTAAATACTTCGCAAACTTTCCTTACGATACGCTGTTACTATCTTAACATTTTCTGTGTATGTTTAAACCTAATTGAAATTTACGCATCCACGACCTCCGCTCTTATTTACATAATTATTTCGGGAAGTAAATTCGTCTCTATGAATGAGATAATTTTACAGCTCCGTAATAAATTTGCCTGAGAACGTTAGTAAAATAAGCAAATTTAATGCAAACTACCTACCAAAAATTTTTGTGGTAATCGCATTATTATACCAAAGGCATCCTTATATTTCGTGGTAAATAAATGCGTTTTTTGCGTATGGTTACGTCATATTTGTCATTAAAATCGAGTCATGCTTCAAAAAGCTTCAGACAGGAGTAAATGTGGCAAGTCGGTGGACGAATTTCATTACTGTCAAAGGAAGTGTAGTACCTAAATCAACTCTTGAAAAGTTCTCCCTACGTGGCTAATAAGTAACGAACTTTGTGACCTCAATAAACGGAAATGATTTCATGGATTTACTAATAATTTTCACATTTCACGAAATAACTGTGGCCTGCGAAATATTCTCTGCCTTCGTTTCTGTACGTAAACAATATTAATAAATAAAGAAGTGGCAACACTTTTGGGCATTTTTACATAGCTATTGCGCGGTTATTTTATAAGTTGGAAGAACTCCATCCCTTAGAATTTGAAGTTTGCACCCCATCGAGGGATAGTAGCGTCTCATTAACCACTCAAGCTAAAGCTTTCGCGAATTATCTATAAACAGTAGTACATCCAACGTTCCGAAAAGTTCTGCAAATTGCTTTATTGTTTATCAAAGTATTCTCCTATTTAGCTTAACACATTTATCCCTTCGATAAAACCACTCGTTAAAACAGTCATGCCATTATTCTCCGATATGAGGTTTTGAATCACAAGGACATTATATGACGGCCTGATTTTTCTTTGAGTTTAAGCAATAAAAAGAAGTTAAATGGGTATAAGTCGAGACTATAAGGTGGATGGTCCTTTTGAGTGCTGTAAAAAATGCATTGTTGTCACACCCGTGTGAGAAGATACAGATGCAAGATAATGCAAGATAATGGACGTATTGAACATGTACCAATCAGCATTACTGTTTTTTATCATCTAGTGGAATTGTGGTAGTTGGATCACTTTTAACGGGAAAACTATACTGTGAGACTATTTAAAATTCACAGAGTTAGAAACACTTGGAAACATCCCATTGACCTTTTAATTCCATTCTTAGTCTTTTTTTGCACCAACTAGCGCGCTGTTCTTTTTACTGCTCCGTCAAAGTTATGGGGAAGCAGACGACAACAAACTTTCGTCACTGTAAGGTCACCGTGCAAAATTTTTTAATTGCAGTCACGCGATTTCTTCTTCAATCATATGCGGAACAAAAGTAAGAGATTAGACGTCCTTTACGTAATTCATCACTTAATAGTCTTAGCATTATATCGTTTTCGAATTGAATAAATGTGGAGCACATCGCACATCTGCAACCAAAATCATTGCAGTCTTTGAAGCATATCTTTTTTTATTGGTTTACATTATCTGCGATTAAATCCACAATCATTGCCGATTACGAGCATTAAATTTCAACTCTTGATGCCATTTCATCTCATACCATAAAAACTACCTACTTGCAAGTTTATTATAGACGAGTTGAAACCTTAAATTTTAATTGCGGTTCAGTGCATTACTTAAAGGAAGATTTTTATTTTTTTACCTTTATTTTTGAGTGGGCGGAGTTTCAGCCAAGGGTGCTATATCCACAAGCATTGCGATTTTAACGTTGAAGAGCGTAACAACCCCCCGGAGAATTGAGAAAAATAAAGGTAACCTTCGCACACGATCAAAGCTACGCATTCTAGTGTAAATTTCCGAAATACTGTATCTATAAGGAGGACCGAATGAGCTTTTTTTTGCCAACATCGCAAGTTGTAGGGTGTCGAAATTTAGATACTAATTTGTGTTGGAATTTCACTATTAAAATTTTAAACCGTGTTGGAATTGAAGGCGGTCTTGTTTGCATCACTCAAGTTTCGTGCGGAGTATAATTATAAAATTGTGACTAAATAACGAAAAGATTGGGCCACTATTTCTGAATATTGGTCCCATATTATTCATTGTTGCATTTCCAAGATTGGGCGGTCGTTGGGCTCTATATCGGGCCAATATCCAACAATATTCAGTCAATATTGCTGCAATATTGCGTTGCTTCTTGGGTCAGTTTGTGACAAATTCAAATAATCCGAAAGATAAGAAAATTCCAACACAAACTGTTAATATTTTATTAGCCAACTTAGTAACGCATTCATGGAACTGCCATAAAATTGTATATGGAAGTTGGCACATAGGAAGATTTTCTCCTTATTTAAGAACCTAAATCATATAGTCTATTTGCTTGTATCACTATTATCAGAGAAAAATAAGCTGCAAGTAAACCAAACGCCAAATCTAACCACCCGTTAGGTATCCCAAAAGAATTTCTTATCGAAAAGGTAAAAGCTCTCCATTCCAACGAGAGAGAAAATTCATTGCCAGTCATTTTTAACAACTCGTGAATTTGGACTACCTACAAAATTTCGCTACGCTCATGTGTCAATTGAACCAGAGTTGAAAAATTATTTACCAAATTCTTGGGTCTTTCGTAATAATATTGTTTGTCATGTAAATTCTAAATAAAAAATTCATTTAAATACATACATTGCTTAGATTTTGAAAGTTTTTAGAAGTATTTAGGTCTAATAAAAACTGGCCACTATTATAGCTATACGGTACAAAAAAGGGTTTTAGTAAAGCACGTTTGTAAAATATCTTGTAAAAGTAGAGTCCATCTGGAAACCAAATGAATGTTTTAATTGATTTCATTATATTTGTATGGATATGTAGCGTCTTTCTCCGTTTAAGAAGTTGGCTGTATTAAAAAAGGTGAGTCAAACAAGGAGTCTCATCCCCTTGAAATAAGAAAGCTTTTTAACAACATAAGCTTTCCATGTTTTAGGGCTATTTATGCTTTTGATGTATCGAATAGATTAAGAATCACCTATATACCCACCTGTATTATTGTAGTATTGTTTGGGGCAACTGTTCTAATTCATACAGACTGTTTGCTCTACAGCTACAGCCTCAAGTTGTTTAAGGTTGATAGGTAACATAAATTACAGAGCAAGACCGTAGATTTAAGCATCCGGAATTGTCAAATTGAAAAACTATCTGCCGTATTGTCGATATTGACGGAATAGAGGTTTGATTAAATTCCACGGAAACTAAATCTCGCACTCTGCGGTAGCTATTACCGCCGTAAACGTTTTATGCAATAAACACTTTTTCCTCAATGGAATACATCGTAAGTTTTGTAGTAAGTACAAATTAAAATTATTGACAGTTATCGTACCTCGTTTTCATGACTACCGTCATTTGTTTAAACGAAGTACACATTTTGACTACCTAATTTCGCAAAATAATAATTAAACGTGCAACTAGACGTTAATAATTTGCATATCATAAAACGCGGAAAAAAATCTTCTTTCCAATGGTTGCATTATGAACTCTCTAAGTTAATTTGGGGAGCAACAATCTGCGAAAAACAGTTTTCCCATGTTAATTCCCTATGTTCGGTTTGAAAGTATTCGCCCGGTATATTACTATTTCCAGTGGTACCCAAAAACAGACTTAAAACGCAAAACAGAAGAGTCGATAAAATGAATGAATACATCGAAAAAACAAACACAGAAGCATTCCAAACACTGATATTCTTGTAGAATGCCCTTTGTGCCGGTAACACTGATTGTGCAATCACAGATGTCACTACTGCCGCCAGGGCATGGGATATTATTTTAGTATTTGTTTGAATTTTTAGCATGTGAACTACAATTAATTAAGTACCTAGATAGGTATTTTAAAGTGGTACTGGTAGGTATACTTATAATTATAAAAAGGCCCCATTCAGTTTAAGTAACGAGCTAATTAGTTAGCGATCTATGAAGAACGTGACAAAGTAACATGAGCAGCTTTTTTACACCATACTCGGAAAATACGGAAGGTTTTGCAAATCCAACTAATAATTAAAAATGCTGCAATAGATACACAAATTTTCGTTTCGCTCCACTCTCTACAAAAACGTTCATTTTGTGCATGGGTGTATGGGTAAATTTTTTTTTCAGTGTATATTTCATTGGTATATAGAAAAAAGGGCATTCACCAATAAATAAAGTTTTAGAATTTTCAAAACTGCGAAATTTGGTATGAATTTCTAAACACTACAAATTTTTCACAGTTTTTGCATCATGGTCCGGATTTTACTCAAACAGATCTTGAAAATAATTTGTCGATAATGCTTGATTTAGGCAATTTATTTTGTGAAGGAGCATATTTTCCAAATATTAAAAAACAATTGACTAATTCAATTCAAATTAAAGGGAGCTTTAAAAAAATGAATATGAAAATAATCATGCAAACGAAATGAATGTTAAACGTATTGAGTGACTTCACTTCCATTTGTAAGGCCCATCCTGTGCACCGGATGAGAACGCATCCCGGTCGCTACTGAGAAAATATCCCATGATAAAAGTTTTCCAACCCCAGCCAAGAGGGAGTTAAGGTCTGTCTCATACCATACGTCCATACCTTTACTTGGTAGTACACCCTTAGCGAGTACATGTAAAGAAGCAATGTTATCTTTGACATATACAGCGGCCACTAACCAGTACTGCCCTTGATATCGTCCTACTTAGATCACAGAACTCAAAGTGTTGTCATCAATCAAAAACGCTCTGAGGCCCACATTTTGTCAAAAGGAGAACAACACATTGAACACATTTGTACTGGTTAGGTTTATGAGGAGTTGATGTCCGCCCAGTGAAGAGGATTCCGGTGAATCCGGAGTGCATTTTAGCCAAAATGGAATCATTGTGGTTCTGCATACCGGATATACAGGTTTTCAACACCGACTAGAGGCCTTAGTATTATTTCTAGTATTCGGAAAATCAGTTCCACAGGTGATCCCCCTGTTTGCTTTAATTTTACTGTAGGTGCCGTATACTAAAATTAAAAATAAGATGGAAAATAAAGGCATTTTCTTTTTCTTTTTTGATAACCTGAACTAGACCAGAACTCTCATATTTGATTTAGAAAACTCCCTGTACGGTTAACTTAGGAGAAAATTGGCTGCTTAGTTGGAACAATCGGCAATAAGGGTGGCGGTACAAATCGAAAAGTGCTCACATTCCTTGAATTCTTCCAAAGTTACAATTATGAAACCTTTGAAAAGCTCAATACGACAGAAAACATTTGTGAATAAGTGCGATAACGAACCACAAGGCATCTAGTATAAAAGGAAGTACTATTTCGATCCATAATAGGTATGTAAAACATAACATATTCGAAGATTTTTGTGATATAACTCAAATTTTTAAATATTGCAATATTAAACAATTGATTAAATTAAAGTACTTTCAGATATGCGATTTAAATTGAACGAACGTAACTAAATTGGAGTCCAGATTAGAAATTAAAATCGTAAATCAAAATGCTAAAGCTTAATGAATCAATTACTTTTCAACTTATACTCACGAATGGGAAGAAAGTAAAAGTATAAAAAGTACATAACGTAGGAATAGCATAACCGTAATAGATTTGCATATAAAAGTGCTTTGACCTCGTTCCAGAAGGGAATCCTCCATTCATCAAAAAGATGATTTATAATTACGCATGCAGATGTGTGGTTTTATGTAAACACAATCGAACCACTTTTCCGTTATAATGCAACATTTTCCGTTAAATATATTCGGTGCGAGTCCATTGTGCACTCGCATTATTATAGGTAATTGATGGCCGCAAGATGCAACGCGTGATAGCTGAAAGTCAAAAAAAAATTTCACTTAATTATGTGATATAAGTGTATTATAGAGTAACCTAAATCATAGATTACAAGGTTGCTTACATCATCTACACATCAAAAGTGTACTAGAAATTATTTAAGGCAGAAGACCATTTTAAGTTGAGAAGGTTCCCGATATTTAATCGTTTAGTATCTGACAAGTATGACCTTAGAGTATTGTGAATTAACCACTCGAGTGTCCTCTTAATTTAAGAAAAAATCGTAATTTATTTGCATTACTCTACTAAACTATTATTATGAAATGATCAGAATCTAGTCTTGTTCAATGGCTTTAATGCTCTTGCCGTGCACTTCTACGCTGTAGGTATTTGTGAAATATGTGTTAGTAATTACACAGTAATAACGTTTAATCGATCAATCCTTCAATAATGAAAGTTTTCGAATTTCACGTATTCGCGGTATATCGCAATGGCAGAAACACTATTTACAGCTAAATTTGAAATTGTAATACCTCGATGAGTATAGTGGGTGGTAATTGCGTACCTATACGTGTCAAAATACTTTCATATATGTATACACCAAACTTTATCTTGCCGACAAACAATATTTAAATGTTAGGAAACTCCATTCTCACAATCTTCCTAATGATTTGTTAAATGCGTGCTGTATATTGTGTTACTTAATTGCTTTTACATTATAATTCTGAGTGAATAAACTTTATTGAATGGAACCGTTACGGACGCAACACGATTGTGAAAAATGCATAACGCACATTAAAAGTCCAAATTTGCAACCATAGATTAAAAATTAATCAATGTTGCAACTCATGGCAGAGAAAGATCATCCAGATTCACTGTGTGGTTCAAATTTAGTCTTTCTCTAGATGAAGCCAACCATGACAAATGAAGAAATGCATTATATACATTTTCATAATAAATCTAAGAATTTGTCAGAATCAGTTTACAGAATTTTGATAGTCATAAATTACTAGACTATAATCCCCTCTCCATAACACTTAATTTTATTTATAAAAGCGGAATTATTTAATTAACCGGCAGATATAAAAACTCTGGACAGTTCATTTAACACGTATAGTGAAGAATGATGTTCACACTTTTGTACAAAACTGTATGAGTATAATAGTTTCGCGCTATGTAAGTAATGAAGAATCAACCACGTTACTTAAATACGTAATTAATTTTCTTAATTTTTGGATAATACCACAGATAAAGCTTTATCAATCTGCACCATTTCCAACTGTAGCTTAAAAAGAATCACATTTATTTTCAAAGATATCATTTGTATTTTAAAATTGCCAAATGAATATTCAAAAGCGTCATTTGTAGTTTAGAATGGTCAATTGAATATTAAAACATATCATTTGTAGATTATAAATATTACTTTAATTTTAGAAGGTGTCATTTGTATTTAAGTTTTCCTATGTTAGACCAAAATACAACCTGTTATATTGGATAGGGAAATTCAGGGGGGAATTATTCAAGGGATTCAAGCAAGGTGGATGAATTGGTAAAAAACTATGTTGAGGAAGGTTCAGGAGGGAAGACTGCAATGGTTTAACTATGTAATGAGAAGGGAAGAAATATGTTGGAAGAAAGGTGAGCAGAATGCAGGTGGAGGGGAAAAGGTGGAGATTAAGAACAAGGAGAAGGTGAAAGGACTGTGTCGTGGAGGACTAAAATAGAGAAAAGAAGAAGAATCTGACCTGATTTGTACGCATTTAATTAGATCACATTATTCAGCTCGGTTTAATGCAGCATTTTGAGGGAAACTGCGAACTCAATTACCAGAATTGGGAAAAATATCTATACTTACAGATCTGTAATTGGTTCCCACTAAGAACCAAAATAGAAGATGTTAATTTAATTATTTCGTCACTGGTGCAATTCTCCAAGAAACGTTCAAATCACAACACGAGTGCTATTCTTACGAGAAAAAGTTGCACCGCACCTGAAATATATAATTTTCTTTATAGTAAAACAACTACGACTAAGAAAGAAAAAGGAATTTAATTATGCATTCAATCAACTTACAATTTACAAATTCGTTCTCAAAAAAGATCAATGAATACTTGCTGATCCTCACCAATGCCTACTAACTGGAATTGTCCACTACAGTGATTGATCCTTTCTTATCAGACAACGGTGTATATGTATAAGGGTGATTAGTCAAGTAAATCGTTTACAAAATGAAATTGTAATCTGTAACTTTCACTGTACACCAAACTACTTCTGAAACGTCGTTATTAAAACATGTACCTTAATGCCGTCGGACGAGTCTTAAAGAACATTTTTTTATCGAAAGATCTGTTTTTTTTGGGAAATTCGACTTTAATACTGATTCCGTTAAAGAAGTCTCCTTTATTCGTTGCACGATCCATTTAAATCGCATAGGTATATTTATTTTACCATACTGCGAACATTATTTGCATTGTTTGGACGGCCACCTTTGCCTACCATAGAAAGAGAATTAGTTTATTGTTAGGTATACTATTCTCTGGTTCTCAAGCAGAATGGTTTGTGTAAATACATTTTGCAATTTACACATCATTGAATGCGTGAAAAATTACTATTATGTTTAACAATAGTCTACATAACAACTTAATTACGATATCGCGATCCTCAAAATGAAGAAACATGTAAAGCGTAAAATTACCTACGTTGTAAAATAGGTATGTTACTTTATGGAAAATTTAGTAATTATTATTATAATCGGTACTTGATTACATTGATATTGTATAGTCCGCACTGAATTTATACGCAAATTTTGCATTAATTCCTGAAATTAAGGAACCACAGTAACCGTAACCTCTAATATCAAAAGGAAAATGAGACTACTAGTACAAGGTTGCCAAGCTTGATATACCATCAGAAATTTAAGAACGTGACAAAATTGCTATATCAACTTGACATTATTATATCCGATATATATCTGTTAATTTCCATGTGTGGCTTCGGGGAGACAATATCATTCTCATTTAGTATGCAGTCCTTTCTCATCTAACAATGACACTGATTTTCAATTTTTTGAAATGGTTACTCACTAAAATGGTTGTAATTGGGTCAATTGGGAGAGGTTCCATATTTTGCTTAATTTTAATTAACACTTTTAATTACTGCATACGTACGTTGCCATAAGACTGAAGATGAACAGATGAAAGATCTGACAATTTAATTTGACAGATACATAAAAGCTCGCGTTGTTTGTGACCTTCCACAAATATTAATTTAAATCAGATTAAATTAATTTGTACATAACAAGCAGTGACTGCTAGCTTTAACATGAATTTTGCGATAGTGCTTTTAGTGAGAATGTCTCCTTTCCCCTTTTTACCTGAAAATCAAATTTTCTTTTCTAAGTCGCTTACTTGCAGATAATAAATACGACATTACCACAAAAAATTGACGAGATAAAGATTCACTTTACACTTTTCTCTTGTACATGTACTAGTTCTGACAAAACAACCATAAATCGTGGCCCCATTGTTTTCTACTAGCTTTATTTCAATGTCAACAGTAAATACTTTCCACACAAAAATACACTTTATGGATAACAAAATTGAAGTCATATCCCTATTTTCAATGACGGAAATACAAGAAATTATTCGAATCCTTGCTAATGGCCGTTTGCACCCACAAATTTAAGCGTAGCTTAAAATCCATGGCAACGATTATTGAGACAATGGTTGCCATGGATTTTAAGCTACGTTTAAACTAAGCACCGCTTAAATTTGTCGGTGCAAACGGCCATAAATGGGTTCATGGGCTGATAAATTTACAAAATACAGGATAGTTTCAGTTAACCGATCGACACCGATTGGCACCTAATTTTTTTTATCAATAAACTAATCTTGAGTTTTCTTACTGGTTCGGCGCCGAAGGTGTTTTAGATGTGATTGAAAAATCCCATTCTGTCTGAAGCAATTAAGTATCCCTTTCAGCACTAGGTACTGGTAACTATTATTGGGTGGTTAAGATGGAGGAAGTCCTACTCCAGTAGGCATAAAGGTGGTAAGCCAAATTTAAAGACCATTCTTTGATAAATTTAATATGACAAAAATTTAAATAACTTAACACCTGTTGGCCGCATGAATTAAATGTCGTAATTTTTGCCTTTTTGGCTTGTCTTGTGTTTTGGAATATGTAATCTGTCAACATCCTAGTCAATTTTTTTAATAATAGAGCTATGTTTCATAAACTTAATCTAATTAATGTGATCACCAGTTTCGGACCAATATAATAAATTTTCGGATGAAGGTTGCAACGTCAACCGAAATATATTACATTTATCAAAGAATGGTCTTTAAATTTGGCTTACCACCTTTATGCCTACTGGACTAGGACTTCCCCCATCTTAACCACCCAATAAACTATTCTTTACACCATTCTTTAAAGGGAACCTATCATTACATTTTTGATGCAAATCAAGACAATGTTTGGTTCCGATTTTCGTATAATACAACCTCTTCAGGATTCTCTTGGAAATTTACGCGCTTGACGTGATTTCGTAAGCGTATTTTTATCTGCTGCCAAATTCTATTTCCGCTCCCAATGCGATTAGTTACTAACCTTCTCCAACTGGCAACTTCCCCCGCTTTAAATTGCTCTGAGCCGGCTCGTGTGGCGCAGTTCAGTTAAAGCTGGACTGTGGTGCTAAGGGTCCCTGGTTCGAATCCGGATTCAGGCATGGATATTTGTAAATGTATAGTAGGTTGGGTTGGTAGAGCAGCCTAAGATGTTCCACACCCAATTTTCCAAATTTTTACTGCCTTTCCGAGGAGAAATAGAACTGACAATTGGAGAAAATTTCGTAAGTAAGTTCCTTGGAATTTTTTTATTGTCTAAAAATTGGAATCGATCGTTTTTTGGGATTTCGTATAAGCTATTTCCAATGGAAGTCATTTTTTAATTCTTGAAGAAGTCAATTTACGTGGGTTTACCCCGTGAACCAATTTGTCAAATTTGTGTATTCTTTATAAATGATAAGTACACTAAGACCAAAGATAGTGGTAAATTTCAAATTTCAAGTCCAGTAATGCCAAACCTTGGTGTGGGTTTTAAATTTTTATTGAGCATCCAGAAGGTGTGTAAGGTTTTTAATAGGAATCTGTAACAGGTAAGTGATTAATTAAGAATATTAAAAAATTCCTGACATTCCTGATATCTAATTAAGTAGAAAACGTGATTACTATATACAGGTATTAAAATTTAAATTTGTTTTTTAGATACAGTACCACGCTCTTTTAAATCAAACCGATGTAAGGGAAACTGGAGTTAGAACGATCGTATTCTTCATTAATATATTCACACATGTCAATTTATATGAGTATATAGTTGAGATAGTGATCAAACCAGAGCATATCAGGTTTTTAAGGTTTCTTTATTACTGAGCTAGCAGTGATATTAATTATTTCATTGCAAAAGATTAATTGTTACGTAACGTTTATACCACTGCCGTAGAAATTAAATTTTAAAATTTTAAAAAGTGCGTGTTCATCCATGTACAGTAGTATGTGACTGCATGGAGGATATCCTAAGAAAATCAGGGGTAGAAACTGTGGAAGAAATTTATCCAATCTTAATAGTAAAAGACGGAAAAGGTTTAGAAAATCTCGGACTCAGTTTTCACTTGCCAGTTATGGAAATTAATTCCCGCCAATGATTACTTCTACATTTTAAGTGAACGATTTGATTTTACTATGAACATTCGGATATGGGAGTCATCGAAGGTAAACTGCAAAACTCCATACATCAAATCACAGAACAAGCCGACTTAATGGTAGTAAAATTTAGTACTGGCAGTACCATGGCGATACGTTCATTTATTCAAAAACAAAGAAGGGACGACTAACTATATTTTTTGTTAGCGTACAACTGCGTTGTGGGATTTGTGGCTACAAAACTGGAGCAGTTTTCCCTGCTAGAATTCTCGCTTCAAGCGCGTTGTTGGAGGGGGGATTATTCCAGTGAATAGGTGATATAAAATGTGGAAAGCAACGCACTATTAATTAATAAACAGCCAGAAAAAAATGAAAGGAAACGTGGGAATGAGGGAGAAAAAAGTGTTAAAGCATGTAATATGCAAAAATGGTGTATTAAACAATCTTAATGCAGTGTTCATACAGATAACTGTGAGAAATGGTACCCATGCGTCGGTATTGAAAGCTTGTCTGTAATTATTTGAAAAAAGAAGGTTATGCTTGGATAGCAATTAAATGAAATGAGACGAAGAGTAAAGAGGTGGTACATATTCATTGAAAAAAATTCTTCGATATGTATTTCCGAAAAATACGACATTTAGTTTTAAATACTTTCAACGAGAAGAGACGTTTAAAGACTGTGAATTTGCGAAGTTTGTGCATTTACATAATTTGTAGCTCACGCCAATGAAGCAACCGTCGCTTGAATCCAAATCAAGACTCTCTTCGTATTACTATAAGTGAACAATTAAGAAAATGTGGAACGTGTACGTTTCCAATTTAATAAAAGTAATAGAAGTAGAAATGTATCTGAATTTAGGGTCATTGTGGTTAATATTTATGAGACGCATACATGCTATAGATTCAAAAAACCTACTTTTCCTTTGTAAAGATATGTAAGTGAGATTAATTTGAGAATGGGCACCCAAGTGAGACTAAAATCATGTAACAATTATTTTGCAATTCTACTTTAATTTGTAGGTATATGCACATGCGTTTAGTTGTACGGATAGTAATTACCGAATGATTATGTTATGACCAGGCATTAAATGAACGATGCTATGTTAATAACGGGTTGCTAAGTGATTTAATAGCGACATTGAAACTGCACACCTGGCAGACATCTCTAAGCCTTACAGAGATCAGTGAGAGTAGGTACCTTATTTAGTATATTTTCATATTTGATACGTTTAAAAGGGATGAGTAAAATGACATCTTTTAGGCCAAAGATTGATCCTACAGCTTTGTCAGAAAATTATATAAAAAAGTTTAATTCCATATATATTTGACGTTGAGTGACTTCACTCAACGATTTACAACTATATTTTATATTCAGGGAAAATCAGATAGGGGGTCAGTCGACCTTGACTTAAAGAAGCTCCGGTAAAAGCAGCGCCTATAATTATGCAACTCTCTATACAGTTATGTCGGTTCATGTAAGAAACAGTACAGAATTAAAATTGTGGTAACAGCACGTAATAAAAACGTATTTCGGAATTCGGACCGCCAATGAAAACAAAATTAGACGAGAGAGCCCAATCCGGAAATAACTTTATTAATGCTAGTCATTGGAGGACATAATCCACACGCTTGTAACAAAACAAAACAATTTACTCTTTATAAGGGCCGATTTTACAATGCAGGTATATACCGAGAATAAGCTATACCTAGAATAAACTTTGTCAGTTGCGTTGGTTACCATTGGGTCAACCAATGGGATAGTTGTTGCTATGGCACTTATTCCAAGAATATCTTATTCTGCGAATAGCTGTAATTGTAGAACCGGCCCTTAATCACTTATTCCTTTTACAATTTTGACGAACCCAGGTTGCCGAATACGGTCGGTTAGTAATCCTACTATAGCTTCTTCTTTACGTACATCTTCTTTCAAGTACCGTAATCTTTACTAAGAGTGAAAAGCGCCTAAATTGAGTTTTTGAGGAATACGTGAAGGCGAGTCCCTGTTTGTGCCTAAAGTAAAGGAGAGGGAACGTTTGATCCCTGTTTCGGTTGGTAGATTAAGAGAAGAAGGAATCTGTGTCCATTGCCTCAACTCGGAAGGTTGGAAAAACATTCGTTATAAGGAGGCTCAAACAAGATTTGAAGCATGCCCAGTCTTTAGATCACGAAAAATAAACTCTCAGTTGGCGAATTCATATGGTCTTTCTCAAATTCAAGGGATGGGCAAACAGACGAAATTCTGGCGAATGTTTCTTATGGATCCTAATGAAGAAGAAAAAATTGGACAAACCCTACAAGAAATAAAGGCGCTAGCTCCCGACATCTGACCAGAAATTGTAAAAAGGTTCACGGGGACTGGCACTTTGGAAGAAAATCGGATGATCTACTTCAAGACGTTCAGAAGCAATTGAACTAAGAAAGAAAGCGTTCAAGCGTCGTCCATCTTCCACCCTCACAGACGCATTTATTTGAGGTAAAGCAATTTTATCTTTTCTTAAATCATTCATAACGGGGTTACGCAAAGAATATTTTCTCCCCCAGAAACGCTAATAGATCGGTCTTCCTTCGTTAGCCAGGCGAAAACAAAGCCCTTTCCTACCTCAAGAACGTTGGGAAGTTCTTCGAAGTAGTTCACCGGACGATTCCTAAAGGTGCCCAGTGCCCACCTCCGGTAACTGGGGGAATAGGGCTACGTGACAATTACTCCCAGGTCAAGGGAGAGCAGTTGGGAGATTTTCTGCAACAGTGGGTGCCCTAACACACGGGAGGGGGATCATCAGCTCCTGAGAGTAACTTACGCTAGCGTTTACATATAAGCAAGTTGTAAAAAGCAATTTCTCTCAGCAAGTACTCTCAGACACTTGTTTTCATCGAGTGTTTGAATGTGCGTATACACAGAAGATTTTTGATATGATTTGGCACAACTCCATAAATTCTTCGAAAGTGTTAATTAAAAAAGACGTGTCTTCTTTTGACCACACACGTTTTCCCTCCATGTAACACAGCACTGCACACTAACTTTCAACAAGATTGAAATAAATGTCAACTTTCTGTCATAATTTGTTTAGACGTGCCAGATTTTATTGCAGCAATTGTTGCCGGCAAGATTTTGACTTGCTGGGAGAAAGCTCTCTATCACTGTTTACATAAGTGGTTTTCAAACTTATTTCCATGGCCCCCCTTTCATAAAACTAAAATTATTCACGCCCCGCCCCCCTCCATCCCGTTTAAGAAATAGAAAGTGCTGTTACTACAAACGCATTTATTAAAAAAAATTTTTTTTTTATTATGGGGACTCGGAAACCGTAAGAGATACAAAGCCGTTTGGGGCAAATTTATGCAAAATTGTGAGGTGATTAATTTTCCCTTCCAAAAAGGCTTGTAGGCCTACAAATATAGCGAATAATGGCCAAAAAACCGAAGAATGTCATTTTCGAGAATACGTTGGCGTCCGTTTATTTTCAAAGATATCAACAAAATTAACAAAAGCTTGGTAAATTTTGCTCAACTTTCTGACGGTGCTAAAAAAGATGTTATGGCCCATAAAATATTATGTTTTTCAATCAAGTCGGATATTGCATTCATAACATCAACGGCTTTTGATTCCGTTTTTAGTTCATTTGAGATCTCTTCTTTTATAGCACATTAGCAGCATCAATGCTTTCAATATCCCACACTGGCAACTTTCCGCAACATCAATGCTTTAATGCTTTAATGCATAAAAAGGCGAATTTACCGGATTGTAAATACCTTACTATTGGCGTAAGAATTGGCCAAATACAATTGTGCATAAAAATACGTAATATAAATATTTTAAAGGTAAATATTTGCCTCAAACGCATGAGGGATCTCGCGCCCCCTTAACAACGCCTTGCGCCCCCCAGTTTGAGAAATACTGGTTTACATTATGAGAGTTATTGGGAAGTGCTCTCTGACAAACTTGTGAGAATTTCACAATCCCGTGTAAATTACGCTTTAGTAATTTCAACCCTCTTACCTCAAAGTTATAGCGTACCTTCTCTGTTATAAGTGTACATAAAATCGGTGATACAGGGAGGGAGGATTGAAAAAGGACAATATTTGGAATTGAGACATATAAGGTGTGCGAAAGTTGATGTCGTAATGCCGATTATTTTTGTTAGCAATGTGTCAAAAATAGTGAATACAGCTGTACCTACTTAAGTTTCGGATATCGAATTCGTGATTAACTGTGTTACTCATCAAGTCATGATTTCATGACCAATATGCTGTCCTCGGCAGTCGGCACTGACTGAAGATATCATTATCAAATGAACGTATGAGTACCTTCCAAACTCACGATTTCAGAATTAAAGGAGAAATGAAGTAGTTGTCAAAAATACCATTATAGCGGGTTTTTGAAAATACCTTCAATTGTGTCTATGTGGCCAAAACTGCTGATAGTTATTTCATTCTCCTTAGTCCCCTTGAAAAAGAAAAAGGTTTCGATTGGGACTAATTTATGAGAGTGAATAGGAATGACGTGCCACGATATTAATTACATTTCAAACCATAAATCTCTCACAATTTTGTGCAATTATGCGAAATGATTTATTACGGTCAAGTATTGCCTTGGTTCTTTACTAATTGACCGTATATTACCATTTGCATTGCTTCTGGGAAGATTAATTGAATTAGTAAATCATTATTGTGGTACGTAGTCAGTAATTCGTGCAGTTTAATCATACTCATTACCACGTTAACAAATGGGAATTTATTTAAGTAATTACCAATAAATAATATGGTGTCCTTTTACAATTGAAACCCAATGGAAACAGTTAATTATACATTTTACACAATCCAAATATACATATGTATACTGATGTAGTAGACTTCCTTTCAGGACATGAACAAAATTTGACTGTCCTGCATATTGAAACTGTTTTTACTTGATGCCTGCATTTGAGGCTGCATTATAATTATTGCGAGATTAATTAGTGGGTACCTTTATTGCGACAAGTTCACCCTTTGTATTTAGGAAGGGACGTTTAGTCACTGACATCAACTTTGAGGTCATCATCTGCAGCAACCCATAAGTGTTTTTTCAACTTTAGGAAAAGATAGTAGTCGCATTCCTGGAAGCCATATTCATCGATAACTTGCGCCTCATTACAGAGTGTCCTGCATAATGCTTTGTAGAGATGCCCCTGCAGAAGGTCTTAGTTGTTCTATACTACTCCGGTATTTACCTTAAGAATTACGAAAACAGCAGGAAAACCTAATTCGGAGTAGTCGGCCGAATGCTCGAAACTGATCGAAAGAAATTTCCACCTCTGTCACAGATGAAAAATTCTTACCTCAGTCCAGGTTCGAACACCCGACCTTCCGGTTATGTATCCGAACGCTCTACCACTGAGACACATAGTCAGATTTTGAATCATCGTGTATGGATTCTCGACCCTTATTTCGAGCAGTGAGCAGTAACATTACTTGATGGAGCATTCTGTCGAACCCCTTGACCTATCAACCTCAACTTGGTGAACCACTTGCAATACTCATCCAAAAACCTCGTGACCAAAAACGTGTAATTTTTGAAAATCCTTAAGCATAAAAGCCACCGTTGTTGTTCTCTAGCGTGTGGACCTCTTAACTGTTCAAATAATCAAATTTGATATTAAGTGAATTCAAAAGAGATGATTCGGTAAAATTGATATTTGACTCAGTTTGGTCCACGGGTCATTACAAGTTGAAATGTGAGGTGTAGTTTCTTACTTACTTACTTACCTGTCTTTTTTGGCACTGTCGAGGTCCGTTTGGGTTTGTCGTTGCAACCTATTCCAAGGTTCTTGCAAAGGTGATTTCTCTGGGTCAACATCTTCACGCTTATTTTTGACGAACATTAAGGCGTTGGTCGGATTTTAAAATATTACTTCGCTGCAGGTCTCTACATCTTTACTGAATAGTACCTATTTGATCTTTTATATTGGTCCACGCGGTCACCACTGTTTTTGCAGGCCATAAGAAATACATTGTAAACTTCGAGGCCAAAATGCAAGATTGATTCCCAAGTGCTTAGTATGCCCGGTTTTGTAATTTTTTTCTATCGAATGACATAATAATCCAATAAGAAATAAGAAATTTGATGTGATTTACTCCTAACCCACAAGGCATAAAAATTTTATTTTAACACCATTAGGAACCTGTTGAACTGTTATTATTTTGCATATGAAAATTAATGCAACATCAACCTTTCATAAAAATAACAAAATATCCCATAAATGTTCTGCTATCATTGGATGGTGCTTCTCAAACCATCAATTAAATATGACATATCGATAAACTGAGTGCTGAGTGAGAAACCTTGTAATCATGCACTGCTCAGATTTTCAAAAAATCCAATTTTTAAAATAGCAAATGGAAACGACTGCGTTTGCTACGTTATATATAAATTCAATGGTTATAGCATATTCCTCGAACGTTGGGCCTTTGTAGCTCGTAATTAATACAAACATAATCTCATCTAATAAATAAAAAAGTAACAGTTATAACAAAACAAACTTACATCTAATATATCACAATGTTGGTCCGCGATCGATGGAACTATGACGATGATTTTATAATAAGGTACTTTGGTTTCGACGATGGCTTCTCTTTAGAAACTTGATACGATGGGGCATATCTAGATTTTATCCTTTTGACATTATGAATACGGTTCCTCAAGTTTGCACGCGCTGTGTGCCTGAATGGTCCACCCTGCTCGTACATAGCTGCCCTCTGTCCCCGATTGTACCGTGATGACGAACCCCACAAAGGTTCGCCGTAACGAGGGGGTTCCGCATAGCTTGGTGACAGTTCCGATGCCGCCGATAGTGGTCCAGCGGATGGCGCAGAGAGAAATTCGCGAGGTGTATACATAGCCCCATAATTATTGTCGCCTAATAGTGTGTTTCCACTACCACCATAAGACGGATAATTGTCAAAATTATAGAGAGGAGAATTGAACTGATTTCCTAATGGTTGTAAGTTGTTGGCACTGTAACTGTTGAATCCCATACCTATATTACGATTCCCGTATAATCCACTACCTCCAAATTGGTTCATTCCTGACAGTGACCCGGTTTGCAAGGAATTGACGTCGGTATATGGTTGTGGAGACATTGCATTTAACCCCATATTTCCCTGCATTGCCCCAATATTTCCATATTGGGGTATTTGTGGAAGCGTTGTGTATGTATTAGGGTAAGTAGAAGTTAACGTACTGTACTGAGGTGCAACACTTCCCAATGATCCCACTCCGTTGCTAAAAACAGTTGGAACGAATGGCGCTATACTTGGTGCTGTATTCATCACAGATGACAATGAAGGTATGGTTGTTTGCTTGAAAGCGTTGTTATAGGTGTCCAATTCACTGTACCCAAGGTTATTAAATTCTTTTATCTTCCTAGCTATCTCGTCGTAATGTTTTGTGTCCATTTTTGGTAGTTCCAAAGATTGCGTATTTGTAGAAGATGTTGCAGAATCCTGATACACATCCAAGATGGCTTTTTGTAATGCTTGTAACATGTTGAGGTATACCATCGAATTTGGCGATGCTACAATATAATTTACAATTGAAATCTGTCAATCGTTACACATTTTACCTTCACGCACGCTTGAGTGTTGGCCATTTGTAAATAACACTAAAGAGGACGGTAGCAAAATGCACACCTGGAATTAAATATAAATTCAATATGTCACACATGTAACGCACACTAACCGAAAAGTATAGCAAAATCATAGCCGCTCCTCAATTTTTGGTTGTAGCCGAAATGGTAACTGAGCCATCTATACGTTTGCACAATCTTATATCGTTAATATCCCGTTAAAAGAAAGTAAGTACCTTCATTTCTCTCGGTTTTTGTGGGGGCCTTGAGTAACGAATGCGTAAATGATTCTATATGGTTAGCCACTATCCTTACACGGTCCTAAAGTGGTCATAAATATACAATAATTACACGGTAGATTTAAATTCATCTTATCTGATTATTGAATTAGAGAATAATAAATAGATAAGTAAATGAATCTGCATACGACACACGTAACGCTTTCAAAACTCGAAAACGAAATTTTGATTTTGTTGCACTACTTTTTATTAACAATTAAACAATTTTGAATAATTATAACGAATTAGATGACTTTCATTGGGTTTATGTACCTCAACGACCGCGAAAAGAGGTGCATACATATATGGTTTTGCATTTTTTAGCACTTAACTGATTATTTATAACACTTTAGTGAAATGTTTATCAAAGATCTAAAAATTTTAATTATTATAGAATACTTTCTCCGTAATGTATACATACGTTACAGAATATTTTTTTAAACAAGGTACCATAACAATCAATTGCTTCGGTTGTTAAGAAACATTCATTACTTTTTTTAAATAGAATTTACTAATAGTGAGAACCGATACCGCTGAAGCTCAAAAAACGTCTTGTGAAAGTAAAAGTTTATAAATTGCTATTAAACTGGCCAACTGGGCGTGATGCATAGCAAACTTAATTTTAGCTTGAACACTTGCGAAGGAATCATAAAGCACAATATGGTTGGCAACAATTGATGACACAAGATGGCCCAATCTCTTACAACGGGCAACGTCGTAAGCGATTTGTCTCAAACACTTTCCATGCAAATTTTTCCCAATTTAAAACTACTCCAATAAAGTAAACTTTATTGCACTGACCTCTTGTTTAGCTTTAGCGGAACGCAATTCTAACACCTTATCCTTAGCTTAATCGTTCAAAACGTATGACGATAAAAACTATGCAAAACCGCCCTTAAAAGCAAGTAAAATATTGCACTACTGTGTTCTCGTATGACCTTCGATATGATAGCACAAATATTTTATAAGCATCTCTATGGATTTTCATCAAAGTTTTACGAAAATTTCTTTTGTAGAAGACCATCTCCATATTTACAAACGGAAATATATTAAATCTTTCGGTTCTAACTTAATACTGACACATTGCTTCAAAGTGATGCAAGATTTAGGAGGAGTTGATGGTGTGCGTCTGTCTGTCTGTTCGTGAACACGATAACTGTCAAACGCTTGCACCGATTTGGTTCAAGGTTTGCACAGTTGACCTTTATGCCACATGTAATAATCCTATTGAAAATGGGTCATGATCCCGTGGGGTCACGCTTCTCTGTCCTTGCCAAACGCTTGAACCTATTCGGTTGAAACTTTACACAGTAGACTTATATGTCGCATGCAACAACACTATTGAAAATGGGTCAAATCCACTGACCCCGTGGGCTCACGTTTCTCTGTCCGTGCCAAACGCTTGAACCTATTCGGTTGAAACTTTGCACAGTTAACTTATATACCACATGTAACAAGTCAAATCCAATGACCCCGTAGGGTCACACCGGGGTGCTCTTCCGCTTTTGAGATGCTTTTTAGGGGTTTATTTGGTTTATATACATGTGAGAAAAATTATTGTTCTTATTTCAGGATTGTTTAAATAAATTTCATTGCCACCAGAATTTATAAACGTATAGCAATCTTGAAATTATAATGCTGGTTTTGAACATCAACCAATTTCAAATTTTTGGTGCTCATTTAAAAATGTGTTCATTTATTTTGTGTTATTATTTTATTTTCATGCTTCAGAACAGGAACATATCTCAATTACAATAAAGCAGGTGGGCAAATTCGTGGCTCAACGTTGGGATTTCCGTAACGGTGAGGCGTAGATTAAATGGGGGCAAATTTGTTCCTTTTTATCACTAAAAAAAGCATTTTAAATGTTTGAAAAATCTTTCAAAATAACTGAAATATCACCGAAAACCTGTAAATATTAAATTTTGTTTTCATTTTCCATAGCTTAAACGGTTGGAAATAGACGGCACCTTGTATGGGCATTTTTTTTTTGGAGAATTTGAATCTGAATCAGAATTTCCAACACGCCAGATGTAAAAGCTACAGGCTACTACTTCCTTGTTTCGTATGGACGCCATATTTAACTTTGACGGAATAAGATAGAAGACAAAAAGAGATAAATGAATAATGACGGGTCACACTCATTACTTTTACATAAATTTACAAGAAAAATTTCAAAATCTAATGTTTTACATTCATTTCTCCACAAATCATCGAAGGGTAACTAGATTTTTCTGAATTAACATCGCTATGATCGCCATGCATTCCAATGAATCTCTTTGTTCTTTATATCATTTCGTAAAAATCCAATATGGCGTCTATAAATAAGAAAGTAGGCCTATAGCTTCTACCTTTAGCGTGTTATGGAAATTCAAAACTAAATTTGACATTTTCAGTTTGTCTGTAATATCTCAATTATTTTCAAAGATTTTTAAAATTTCAAATGAATTTTTTAGGCGCAATAAAGGACACCTTTGCACCCATTAAATTTACACTATGGTTACGGGGATCTCAATGGTGTGCCATGTATTAGAACCACTTTGTACAAGTACAAGTTTCGAAAGTAAAAAAAAAATACCTACATTGCATAACGTATAGTGAACACACTATATAATATAAAAATAATTCCTTATAGTATCATAAACAGAAAAATGATCTAAAGGGGAGGAATAAAAAATTTAAGACATAAACTGAGCGCATCTAATTCTACATAAACAACTAGAACAATGAAAAATAGCAATATGAGAAGCAATAATATTATACAGACTTAACAAAAAATATCAAAGAACAGAAATATACATTTGTGCTGCAACGAGAACTCTTAATTTGAATTTTTTGCAGATATAAGTAAAGTAAATAGTATCAAGTTATTAACATATCATAGTTACAAATTATTATTTTAAAGTTGCAAATCGTCAGCATACCTATAGATGATGATATTTGCAGTTTGTGATGACATCCGGTAGACCACTTGTAAAAATAATAGAAAAAAACCCGAGGGACGCAGTTATAGTTCGGGGGCCATTTACTACCTCATTTAGCAGAAAAATCGCTGATTATTATGAATAGTGTTAGTTATCATAGTAGCTTACTAGAAAACTTGCCAAATTCTTCCTGGACTAGTACAGCTACAGGCATGGGTATACAGCACAAAAATGTTGAATTTCCAATTGATGCATTAAAAACGAAATTGCTGGAGATTGTTACGAGGTCTGTTTGCTTAAATAATAAATTCTATTCAGCATGGTTTAATGGCATGGTGCTGAAGAGATGGCATTAGAGTTTGCAAACAATATTATAGCCAACACATTGGCGAGAAAGGTTATGATGGTAGATAACTATCACAATAAATCTTTTAGTAAATGTTTTTGAAAAAATCCTCGAACACGTCAATCATCACTTTAAATAAGACATATTTTGCTGTAAGTGCCAGTTAAGGATCGTCTTGTAAAACTTATGATTCCCATAGATACTTATGATTCCAATAGAATCCAAAAAATTCAAAATTCCTGTTTGAGACTAATTTATGGAATAAGAAAGCATCATCATATATCACACAAATTGAAAGAAACCGGATGGATAAGCATGAAAAATCGTAGATATGTGCATGAGATGGTCTTATACCACAAAGTGGTAACAATAAATGAACCTCTTTATTTATATAACAAAATTCAATTTAGTAACAACCCTAGATTTGTTAACTTAATTATACCACCAATTCATAAAACGGAATTATATGAAAGATCATTTTCATACAATATTTCTAAAAAATATAATGCTTTAAGCAATAGTTTAAAAAACATACCCGTCGGGAAATTTAAGAAGGCACTTCATAACATTGTTTTTGCTAGGCAAACGTTTGATTTGAGTTAAATTTTATAACCCATGTGACTGTAAGTTATTTATTTTTATTATTATTTTTTTTTCATACATTTTGTTTTTCATAAAGTTATTTATGTACTTATTTTTTTTCCCATTACAAAGTAATTCGTTATTTTTCTGTACAATTCCCAATTAGATTTTGATTTCTTTTCATTATAGTAGGGTTAAGTGTAAGAGCAGAGTTGGGTCGCCGTGAGTAGCCCAACATCTGAACTTCGCCCTGTTAAATTGTGTGTGTGGCATGATTTAATAAAAGACTTTATTATTATTATGGTCGGTGTTTCTTGTGAGAACTCAGGTCTAGCCTGGTTAACTAATCGCACGGATTAAAATCAAGTAACGATTAGTGTCTGTGTCTGGTGAAGTTATGTAGGGTCATTAAAAAAAAAAAAAAAAATCACACACGTACATTGGACATCTAGGGATAATGTAATTCGTACTTACCAACATACCTATTGATGGGCACAATAGCCAACGCTATCAGGAAAGAGGAAAACAAAACAAAAAAAAAAATCATTATAATAATTCCTGTAATTTTATTAAATGGAGTTTATTGTGTAAGTGTTTCTTTGGCTTTGCGTTTGGGTTGAATACGAGTGGGTTGTGATAACGTGGTGTGCTTCTGTGAAGAAGGAGTTTTGTGTTTTTTAATTGTATTTATGGTGTTTCTTTGTTCCTGAGGTCGTATTTGTGAGGTTGCTTGGGTTTTTGGTGGAGATATTGCAGTATTTTGTGAGCCTGTGTTAAGGTTTTTGCGTTTCGGTTGTATACGAGTGGGTTGTTTCTGAGAAGAAGGAGTATTGTGTTTTTTAACTGTGCTAGGGCGTGTAACTTTATTGGATGGACCTGTCTTTGTAGTACATGTTGCGTTACTTGTGTTTATGGTGTTTCTTTGCTCTTGAGGTTGTATTTGTGAGGTTGCTTGGGTTATTGATGGAGATATTACAGTATTTTGTGAGCTAGTAGTGCTGTATAGGTTTCTGCGTTTGGGTTGAATACGAGTGGGTTGTGATAACGTGGTGTGCTTCGGTGAAGAAGGAGTTATGTGTTTTTTAATTGTGCTAGGGCGTGTAACTTTATTGGGTGGACATGTCTTTGTAGTGCATATTGCGTTACTTGTATTTATGATGTTTCTTTGTTCTTGAGGTTGTATTTGTGAAGTTGCTTGGGTTTTAGGTGGAGATATTTTAGTATGTTGTGAGCCTGTAGTTCTGTTAAGGTTTTTGCGTTGCGGTTGAATACGAGTGGGTTGGAAAATGTGGTGTGTTTCTGTGAAGAAGGAGTTATGTGTTTTTTAACTGTGCTAGGGCGTGTAATTTTATTGGGTGGACCTGTCTTTGTAGTGCATGTTGCGTTAGTTGTATTTATGGTGTTTCTTTGTTCTTGAGGTTGTATTTGAGAGGTTGCTTGGGTTTTTGCTGGAGATATTTTAGTATGTTGTGAGCCTGTAGTTCTGTTAAGGTTTTTGCGTTTCGGTTGAATACGAGTGGGTTGTGAAAATGTGGTGTGTTTCTGTGAAGAAGGGGTTTTGTGTTTTTTAAATGTGCTAGGGCGTGTAACTTTATTGGATGGACCTGTCTTTGTAGTGCATGTTGCGTTACTTGTATTTATGGTGTTTCTTTGTTCTTGAAGTTGTATTTCTGTTGTTGCATGGGTTATTGGTGGAGACATTACAGTATTTTGTGTGCCTGTAGTGCTGTTAAGGTTGTTGCGTTTGGGTTGAGTACGAGTGGGTTGTGTTTGTGATAACGTGGTGTGTTTCTGAGAAGAAAGAGTATTGTGTTTTTCAGATGTGCTAGGTCGTGTGGGTGAGGGCGTCTTTGTAGTGCGTGTTGCGTTACTTGTATTTATTGCGTTTGTTTGTTCAGGAAGTTGTGTTTGTGTGGTTGGTTGAGTTAAGTTTGGAAATATTACATGTGTGTCATGTTGTGAGTCTAAAGTGCTGTTTAGGCTTTTGCGTTTGGGTTGAATACTAATGGGTTGTGATAATGTGGTTTGCTTCAGAGGTGAATCTCTGATTGTAGTATATGTTGTATCATTTGTTGTACTTGTTTGTTCGGTAAGTTGTATTTGTGTGCTTGTTTGGGTTAGAGGTGGAGATATTACAGTATGTTGTGTACCGTGTTGTGAGGGAGTGCTGTTGTTTACATGTATACGTTGTGGATCATTTCTGTATGTAGTATCTTGTGTTATGTTTAGAAATTTACGAACAATATGGCATGTGTTGATAATGACTGCTTTTTGTAAATGTTCTTATGTGTTTTTGTCTAAACCTAATAGTTGTAAATTGTGGTGTATTGTCTTTGGTATAACTCCAGTAGCACTAAGAATAATGGGAACTATAACAGTAGATTTCATTCTCCATTGCGTCTTAAGTTCGATAGCTATATCGGTGTATTTGCGGTGTTTTTCTGCATGTGTTTTAGTTAAGTTGTTAGTGTTGGGGATGGCAATGTCTATAATACAAATGGATTTTTGTGTTTTATGTATAAGTGTAATGTCTGGTCTATTATTGTGGATAGTTTTGTCTGTGAGTAGTGTCCTGTCCCAATATAATTTGTGTGTGTTGTTTTCGAGTATGATCTGTGGCGTGTATTTGTAGTATGGTGTCGTATCTGTTATGAGATTGTGTTTAAGTGCTAATTTTTGATGTATGACTTTAGCTACCTGATCGTGTCGATGTTTGTATTCAGTTTGTGCAAGTCGTGTGCATGCCGATATTATATGTTGGATTGTTTCTGATGTTTGTGAACAAAGTCGACAAGAATCATTTGTCACTGTTTTATCTTTATGTATGTGTTTTTTATAGTTGTGTGTGTTAATGACCTGGTCTTGTATTGCTAACATGAAACCCTCAGTCTCCGGGAAGACATCACATTCAGACAACCAACTGTGCGTTGCTATAGAGTCAACACAATCCTGGCCAACCTCTTGTGGAAATCGTCCATGTAAAGGCTTTTGGTTCCATGTCTGTATGTTATTTGTGATATGTATGTAAGTTTGGATGTGGGTGGGAGTACATTAGTTTCGTGTAGGTTAAGTGGTGTGTAAGATTTGTCTGCATATGTTACTGTTTTGTGTAAGACTGAAGTATCTGATTTGTTATAAAAGTATTGTCGTAAATTGTGTATTTGTGTTTGGCGCAATAGTTTTATATCTGTAAGTCCTCTACCTCCTTCCGAACGAGGAAGGTAAAGTCGTATAGTAGAGGAGTGAGGGTGATGTATATGGTGTTTTGTTAATAGTGTTCGTGTGTTTCTCTGTATTTGTTCTAAATCTGTATTTGTCCAACGTATAATCCCGAAAGAGTATGTAAGCACTGGTATGGCATAAGTGTTAATAGCTTTGATTGTATTTCTACCGTGTAATTTTGTTTTAAGTATACTGCGTACTTATTATTATTATTATTATTATTATTATTATTATGTTCTGTTTGAGCGATAATCGATTTTCACATGAATACTTGCTATTGACCAATGGCATTCTCACATGTACTTTTCGTGGTAAATTAAATTATGTTAACTGAAGGATGGAGTAGAGCTTATTTGATGAGTTGTATTATCTCTATTGATCGTACAGGTATTTTGATGTGTTTTTGTACTGAATTGATTTATCATTTTTTCCACTGCATTTATGATGTCTTGTGAATTTTGATTTTATGAACTTGTTTAATTGCATTTGATTTGATTATCTGATTTTTATCATACCATTTGCGATGTTTTATTTATGTGTATTTTCTCTTGCATTTTATTGCTGTAGGTGATTTATTTCATGTATTTGTGTGACCTTTGCCAGGGTTTTAGTGCCGTAGAAGGTTTCCCTGGCATGGTCTTGTGTGTGCGTTAATATATTTATTTGATCTTGTCATTTCTTACGCACAAAAGTTCTGTCTTTTATTTAATTCCCTTCCCTATTATGTCTCACGTCCCAACACATAAAAGAACCGATTACACAACGTAGGAGTCCATTCGTGCCACCCATATCGAGCCGACGGCCACCCAAATTCAAAAGTGCCGCGAATCTAACATCGTTTCGACTTGAAAGGTAGGTGGCTCTGCTTGTAGTTTTTGCCAGAGTTGCCAACCGTAAGTATAGGGTAAGTTAACGTTTTCCGTGTCTGCTTGATAGACCCCCTAGGAACATTACAATCTTTAGAACAAAATTAAGAACAAGTCGCGGCTATTTAGAAAGCAAATCGCTGGTGAAAAAATACCTGGAAATTTTGATGTGGGGGTTGATGTAAAAAATTGCCACGTCTGCCACCAACTGAAGTCTGCGAAATATCGACTGCTACATTTTCATCTGTAGACAACCAACATTACACGTGACAAACTGGAGCTGATTTTTACCACCCGCACGTTAGTAAGAGAGGTATTGAATTATGGTAAAAAGTGACTTCCCACTTTTTAACGGAAATATACGTTTTGAAGTACCAGGAATCCGAATCAAACAAAATCTCAATCATGTTGATCGGTCTGTCGGTCTGTCAGTTTGTCGGTCTGTACTCTCATTTCCGGCTAAACGGCTAAATCGGTTTAAACCAAATTTGGGACACATTTAGACCTAAAAGGAAGTACTGAAAAGCTTTTAGGAAGAATCGCACGTACACAAGGGTCAAATTCTCATTTTCGGCTAAATCGATTAGAACCAAATTTGGTACACATATTCTTAGACATCTGAAAGCAAAGCGAGCTCTTGGTAACTAACCTATTTGGAGATGGTACAGTATTCCAAAATAGCGATATTGTAAATTTAGTTTATTAATATGTGGAAGACAGACCATATTTAAATAGTTCAACATGAGCAATAAACACAAAGATCTTCTTTTACGGCACAGCCTTAAAAATCTTAAATTGATGTATTGACAAACACCTCTATAAATTATTAAACTTTTTATGATATTAGGAAATTTTAATATTTATTCGAAATTGATTGCGGTGAGTTAAAATTAAACAATTTCCTTAATTTATAATCACAAACATACATCGAATGTAAATTTTATTTTGTAATCTCTCCAATCTCAAACCTAATTATTATCTGTACTAATTGGAAAATTAAACTGGTTGACAACAAACTATTAAATTAAAATTATACTTCAGTTACCAGTTTGGTATGATTTTGTAGAACGTTAAAACCACCCATTTTGTTAGTTCATCTTGGAGAAATAGTAGGTATTTGTGACAAGAATGAATTACATATGCATCTATGCCGAATAAAAAACATACTTTTATCAGACCTATGTTTAATAAATAGCATATTATGACAGTACACTGTAAAAATCGAAAGGTGACCTATAGTAGCACAGACTTTTGCAAAATTTAAGTCGCAGTAAAGCTATTCTATGTATAACCCAGTTTTGGCTAAGTATGCTCATTACGCATGAGGCAACGATTCACTTAGTCTCGAAGTTAGTCCCAATATCACATCAAATTACGACAATTAATATTATACTGCAAATATACATGGTCGCTGATAAGTCTGGTAACTGTCGATTATCGGGGAAAATATATAAGATACCAAAAAAGTTTTATAGAAAAGATTTGAGGTTCTTAATATAGATCTACTAGGCAGTAGTAATTTTAATTATACAGGGTTGGTCATAAAGGCGTGACACACCAACATTGTATTTTTTAAATGGAACACCCTGTATATTTTTCGATATTTCACTTTTTCTCTCAATTTTGAGCATAATTTGTAAGAAGCATAATGTACCAAAATGCAATCGTTTCCGAGTTTTCGAGTTTTGCTTTAAAATGTATTGGATATAAAGAACAATATAATTAATGGCATCATGAATTTCTTTTGAAAACGTTCTGTGGTTCTGAAAAGAACCGTTTGTGTTTGTGATATTTGGAATCATTAATTATTGTTTTTTGTTCAATAAGTAATATGAATTTTAAAATAATGGAGTTTATTTTCAAAACTCAATAACCCGGAAACTATTGAATTTAGATTCATTATGCTATTACAAGTTTTGCTCAAAATTGAGAGAAGAATTGAAATATTGAATAATATACCGCGTGTTCCATTTTAAAGTTTAATTTTGGTGTGCCCCGCCTTTATGAGCGACACCGTATAATTGAAATTAGACATTGAAGAACCCCAGAACTTTTGTACAAAACATATTTCGATATCTTGTATATTTTCCCCTATAATCGATCGTTTCCAGACTTATCAGCGACCCTGTAATGTATATTGTTTTTATTTGAGTTTTTCTGCACGAATCTTTAAACGAGATTTAGCATCACCTTACACTTACAATGGCGAGGTCCTGGCAATGGTTTCGTAAAAACGTCAGCAACCATGTCACGCGACACAGTAACCCTGAACACTTACCTTTTGCGCCGCTTCTCTGATGATATCGTAGTGAATGTCTTCGAGCATGAAACATCGGGTTCTTCGACAGTTTTGGTCCAGATTTCATACGGAGATATACCTCCTAGACTCTTTGACGGGCATCGCCCAAGTAGCACAAATAGTTTGCTTTCGCATGGCCCAGTGTTGGACGTTCAATATTGACAATGTATTTTTAATGTCTATATTTGCAATACTGGACAGTGCCAGCATATACTGGCCAAGATTGGACCAATGATGGGCTGTCATGTTTTGGCCAATATTTCTTCATTCAAGACTGGTCCAATGTAGCAGTAGCTATATAGAAACAAGATTATTTTGCCACATTGGTGCAGTGTTGGTGATAAACCGTTCACCCAATATTAAATTGGCAACATTGGCCCAATCTAGACATTTCAATATTATTACCAAGAGCAAGCCGTCCTACCGCCGCCGACCGATCGTACCCGAGTTTGAGCTGATCATGTCTTTTTAATTTCATTTTATGCTGTGATGTAAGTGTAGTTTGGTAACGATCTGCATGTGATATCTCGATTTCCATTTTGAACGATCAGGTAAGTCTGATTGAGTGCTCATTAGTTACTTCATGCACTTTTTTTATAGATGCAGTAGGTAAGACACAACATTTCGGATACAATGGATTTGGATATCGGGAAACTATTGAGCAATATGTTTGCGTAACATGAGATCCTACCTGGCCACATTTATGGAAAGATCAAAATATCAGTTTTCAAAAACCTGTTATTTCTGTGTACCTACTTATCTTGCTAAAAAGTTAACGCGATTTTCAAAGTCCTTTCCATACAGCTTTTGACGAAGAGTAATGTGATATGAATGAAACTTGTCAATTGTATTTGTGCAATATGGTTATAATTAATTGTTTACTCATTTCCTCATCACTAGCAAGCCTCCTGGACCCTAGATGAGGGTCAATAGCTAGCGGTCGTAAAACCCCAACTGCCCTGTCTTCGTCCGTTTGGGTTCTTCTTCGAACTCGTGGTTTTGCCTTTACATTACAATTTGTACGTCCTAGAACTAGCAGTTCTCACACACTTTGATCATAGCTTTGAAACAAAAGAAAATGTTCCAACGTTATAGCCCAAATAAATCGTCAGACGCCCTTCTTTACGATTAAAAGATGAGTTGTCGATATACGAACACTGATGAGCCTCATCTGAGGCTGCATGAGAATGTAAATGTGGATATCCGCACGAGCCGCACCGAACAACCTCACTCGGTGTCGGTTTTGGAGCGGCAATCTGAAGAACCTAACATTACACCAAACTCGCTCGGTATCAATCTCCATATTCAGTGTTTTTACTGCCATTTTATTAACGATATTTCGTAAACATTGAGACACAAGATGATTCCAAATCGTCCAGCATGCAAATACCATTTTCACTTCCAGGTTCATTTCTAATCAAATATAGTTGTGAGGACCAACGCTGTCTTAGCATTTTTGTCGTCTTTTCTCCTTTTGGTTCACACCTTCAGTTTATTAAACACAATAAAAGTTTGCACTCGCAATTACGATGTCGTTGTTCATCATGCCTCCGTACACTGAAGAACTAAAGTGGCTCGCTGCGCACACGTGTACCTCGGTGCTCACATGTGGATAGATCCCAGAAGGAGGCACATCGCACAGCCGCTTGTCTCGTTCGCGCTCATACTCAAATGCGTAGCCTCCTTTGTGTTTCTGTAATGATATTCAACCAAAACGATTTTAAAACAAACAAGATACGAATAATAGCATACCATTTTCAGTAGAGGAATTTTTTGCCGCTCAACTCGTTTTCGACTTTTAATCCCCGTCATAGCACTGATCTTTGAACTTGTAGAAAGCAGGTGGCGAAAGTTTGACATCGCTGTTACTTTTCGTTCTCGAGTGAGACGAAGAACAGACAGGCAGACGGACAAATCGTCACACATATGGGGAACATTTTTTTCTTTCGAAAAATTCATCTGAAGAGTTTCTCGGTATCTTTAGTCGTTTATTTTCATATTCAGTTGTCGAATTTATATAATCGACGGATTACATTTGTTGTCCATTTTAGTATTTACATAAAACGACCGAAGGTATGTTGGCTGAATAATTTTTAGTTTCTCAATAGTCAATTTCATTGTTTGATATATTTTAATAAATGTTATCAGCATTTCAATAATATAACAATTTAGTTTATGCAACATTTTGATTGAGTAACATTTCGAAACAATAAAATATAATGCCAACGCTTATTTTACCTATATCACAAATACAAAGATTGACAAAAATGCGTATATATACTTTTAATAGTTAGTTGAATTTAGCATCTATAATAAATCCTAGAGATAATAGAAATCTTTAACTTTGTGATCACTGATCTCACAATATATACCACCCAAGCAACTTTGAAATACAGGATGCATAGATTTTTTCCAAATGTTTAACCAAAAGTTGTATTAAACAATATTTCAACTAAAATTGTATGGTAGGTACTTTTTCAAATAAAACATTCTATAGGTATGTTTTTATACATTTGGTCAAATAGTACCTATTATAATGATACCAATGGATCCTTGGTATATACTTACATAATAATACTCTTTGGTGATAGGTAGGTACTATGTTAATTTAAATGCATTATCTAAGGTAAATGTTAATAAATTCAGTATGTGGTCCCTTTAGCATAAAAGAACTACCGTACAAGATTACCCAAAGGTTACATTTTATGGTGACGTCAGTTTAGCTTGAAATATTATTCTTCGTACTTCCAAGACTAAAGTGACAACTTCACTCCATTATGACAAGGACTGAAGTGTATTGTTTTATTGCCTCTACAAAAGTAGCATTTTATAAGAACGTTTGACTGTTTTTGGCTGCAGAGGACGCTTTATTTATCAACACGATGGTTGATTACTAGCAACAATTTGCAGAAATTGATAATAAAATTTGGATGTCGCTATTGTGTAAAATCCTCTCATCCAAAAAATTTAATTACCCATCAATGAGGTTAGCACAATATTTGAAATTATGTTGATTATTACATCAAAATTGTAGCAATATGAAATTTCAGCAATTATTAAATTAACCCCTAGGATACAGGCCTCGATATATTTCGTGTTGATGATGGAAAAGCGTCCAACCGTCCACTGTGACTTTATACTCGTCATTTATCAACCCATCCCATCATTGTAAAAAGCTTTTCAAAAAGAGTCACACGGATGGCACACTTTTGCTATTGCATTCAAATTTTAATTTGGTCGTCCTCCTGCTTTCATCCCCAATTTGGGACACTTCACTGAAATGAATAATGAAGACTATTATTAGTTGTTAATTCGCGATTTCTCAGTTAAAAAATAATCGGCTTGAAGTATGCAAGGCATAAACAAGTGCAATACAAAGAATTTAATGCATTTGTAAGAACTTGCTATGCAATGAAGGCGGAACTAATCAATTTATGAGCGGTTCGATTGGTTCCATTACCAATTACCATTCTTACGTAAAATAAACACACATGTGAAAAGATAAGCAATTATCTTCACACGTACGCGTTCAACCTATATACGATATTGTTTTATTTAGAAAAACGTTAAATGGGTAATAAACGATCACCAAACATAACAATACTTCCATGCTTGTGTAAGATGGGATTAGTTATGTGTCAATGCCTAATGCTTGAAATCAGAATATCATGACTGGCACTTTGTAGTTTTTAATAAATGGGCAAATTGCGCTAGAGGAAAATTCAATAATTTGTTTGTGTAATACATGCAACATACCATGCACGCTAAGTACGTAATTTTAGTCATCACTTTCAAAATTTTGATTCCGGCGTCGATGCAATGTCATCTGAACAGGGTAATGTACCAAATCTCTTATTAGTAACGCTGACCTACTATCTGTCTGTTCACCCATTGCTTAATAAAGCTTTTTTTAGGAAACAGTATCAACTAAACACTGCAGTAAGTACCGTACCTACGCAATTTAAGTACATGCCATAAGGCTATTGTTTTACAGTACCTGGGCGTCGATTTTACGCCCGACTTGATCATTTGCTAGCATTAAGCGAATTATTTTCAAAACAGTCTTTTAGCCAAGCTTATGCATTTCCATGGATAGTGCAAATTACTGCTGCGTACATGGGGGCTTCCACTTTATGTACAGGGACACTTATCAACGACCGATACGTAATAACATCCAAAAAATGCTGCAAACCGTAAGTGAAACTTTAACTTGCTTAAGAATCTTTTAACGTATGGCAAAGGGTGAAGTTATTGATACTTAAACAATTATAAAAAGTCAAATTTATTCAACTATTTTTTTACCACGAGTGATGTTAGTTATAATAGTTACGTGATACGTGTGAAGTTTAGTTTTTTCAAAATTTCAAAACAATATGCAATCATTTACTTGTTGATTGTTCTTGTTGCGTTCCGTATAATGAAACGGTTCCTCACTAAGGATAGGTATACATTTTAGTTTTACTAACCCAACTAGTTCGTTAATTTTTTATTTTGTAGAATCAGTATAGAGATATGTATTTGCCAAAAGTTACTTTAGTTGTTTTCTTGTTTTAGGTGTGCGCCTCGGGATGTAACTGATTAATATTAGTACAATATGGTATCCAGATAATTGTTATTTACAATTTCATGTTCATTTTCAGGCCTTTACGACCGGAACACCTTACAATAGCTTTAGGTTATACAGAATATGAATCAAACGTAATAAAGGTATCACCTTGCTATATACGTTCTCCTGTCACGAACATAATTTTGCATCCAGATTATGACAGTAGCAATGTAACCCAAGAGAATGACATCGCACTACTCAAAATAGAACCAGTGATTTATACTAAAACAATTTATCCAATAAAATTACCAGACGTTACCGATAAGTGTGAGTATTAATTTAAATCTTGGTATTTTTAAAATTGCCCTTTTGTCCACTGAAGAAGGGAGAGAAAGCTATTTGTTGACATCTACGTGGTCTCAAATAATTAGGTCTACAACTATGCAAGATGTCCTCACTAAAAATTGCATCTCCGTTTTGTTTTGAAAAGGCATCAAAAACCCTACCTTAGGGTCGTTGTTTTTATTTCCTTAGATGGAGATAGGCAACTGTAAATATTTAATTAAATTATATTATTTTGTTAATCTTGATATAATCTAGTTAAATAAAGTTGGATATTTAAAGTAAAAAAAATAGTTAATTTAAATAACGCATAAGAAAATTCAAATCAAAATTTTGATTGGTCACAGTAATGTAAGTAGGTAAAAGGGACTGTCAGATTTCACATTTAGGCTTTATTCTAAAAAAATCGAAGCCATGGTTCACCGTGCTTTGAAACACCTAATAATAGAAACAGACCCCACAATTTTCTATTACCAACTGGCAATAAAAGAATGGGACATTTCTAGCATTTATTTCATAATGAATTATAAAATCTGATAGTTTGCATTACCTAAATGATTTTTTTAGACAAGCCATTGTCAAAATATGCTATGGAAATGGTTGGTTACGTGAGGAAGAACGCTACGCCAAACAAAAGTTTTACTACAATAACTTTAAAGCCATCTAGAAGCAATAAATGCATCAGCGATGTCCATAATAAGAATGCGACTTCAAACATCATATGTGCGGATATAACAGAGGCATCTTTCATGACATCATGTTCAGTAAGAATTTTTAAAGAAGGTTTAAGTTTTCATTACGTATTTGCATGCTGTAGATCACATCTGGAATGCCAATACTGATTGAAAAACCAATAGCTGCTTTGAATCTCAGTGTTTTGGCAGGTAAGAACATGAACATTTCAAAATAATGCCTCGTTTTTTCGTTTTTGCCTATAGTTATTCTTTCATTTTAGATGTACCTATCTCACACAACTTAGGTACTTTGAATTGAACTTTATCCCAGATGTATTATTGCCATTTTGCCGTTACTTAAATAAATTGTTGTAGGTGTTCTTTCGAGTCCTGTGGAAGTTACTAATCAGTGTCGACTACATGGACGTGAAGTGATAGCTGTTAAAATTGTAGAGAAACTGTCGTGGATATTGGAGAACACAAGAGATGCAAACTATTGCAAAGGATAGGGTGTTTGTATATGATTAATTAGCAGAGCTTATAGATTATACGTAGCTAAATGCAGATTGACTATAAATAATAAATAGATTATGATTTATTTGGTAAATTAATTCCCACCTACAAATACCCTTTGCCCAAAATCGTCATGAAACCATCATTTTCATAGCGACTTTATGTCAGGAAATGTTATTAGCGTCCAGGACAGAGGCAGACCGACCGGACCTAGTCACTTTACAGGCCCCACCTATCACTTTTCCGCCGCACCTGTCACATTGCTAAATGTCTATAATGACTCCTGTCATCACTTACAGATTGACATTAATGAAAAATTATATATGAAAATTAAAATACGATTTCGGGTAAAAATTTAATACAAAACTTATCTTTAAATGACATTACTTCACTCGTAAATTAAAGTATTTGGGCCCTTCAATATTTTCTCGCCAGTAATGTGTCATTTTTTTGACTTTGAAGTAATAGTTATTTATATTATAAGAGCGGAAAACGCCATGCTAGAAGTTTTCCACTCGAGAATTATACATTTTTTGTGCTGCCTTTATGCAGAGATATATTAATACCTACCTAGATACAACCATCCTTAACAAATGTACGTCGATTTTTAAAAAAACATATCAAGGAAATTTGTAAATCTCTCCATTACTTTCTAACCAAGAAGAAACACATGGTACAATAAGACAAGGTATGCCTATAACTAAACGCAGATGACGTTTTTATCCCAATGACGTCACAAGAATCACCGCCAAGTTTGAAAATGATATACGCTTCATACTTTAAATATTTGTATTGATAACATGCAATAATTGATACTTTGTAAGTTTAATGTGAGAAACTTGACGCAGTTGACATGGATTGAACAAATCTTATCACATCCGTAAAGGGGATACACTTTTATTAACTGGTAGGACTACACAAACCCTATTACTTTATTGAACGGTAGAGCCAAGTTATCCCAATGACGTCACGTATAGGCATACCTTGTCTTATTGTACCATGAAGAAGTTACATGTTTCTTATTTCTTTTTGTGTCTCCCTGCTTCAAAGCTTTGTTTTCTGTAGCCAAATGAGTCCAGAAAGTTACCATTTGCTGGCCTAGGCCGGCATAAATATCACTAAAAATTGAGAAAACGCAATAAAATTTGTTAGGCAACACACAATACATATGCAATACATTTCCATATGGCGTTGGATCTCTTGTTATGGTCAGTGGTCGAAGTGAGGCGGTATGGCATACCGATAGATTTTTAGTTTTTGTGAAACATACCGGTAATAAATTCATGATAATATACGCATACATACAATACTAAGATTTTATCAGTTCAGCCATACCGGTAAAAAATATTTGCCACTTCGACCACTGGTTATGGTTACACCATTGAAAAATTCAATGGTTACACTTTGAGAATAGTATTGCATATGTATTGTGTGTTGCCTAACAAATTTTATTGCTTTTTCTCAATTTTATTGGCGTACGCTACGCCTAAGTACTTGTTCAAAAGTTTACAAATATCATTGCAGAAATCCCAGCATTGCCAAATTTTTAGTGTTTGCTTATACTTACTTAGGTATCTATTAATCTTTGAAATTTATGATGTTTAAAGATAATTTTGTAATTCCATTCTACGCTTATGGCACAATTTATTAAGGTCCGAACGCTTGTTGGTTTGATTAATAAGTGCGAAGATATGTTCTTCGTGTAACAATAGGCCGTTTTTTGAGCGGTAAATAATTTTGAATTTTTACTGTGTATTCCCAGTAAGCGCGAGTAATAAGCTCGCGTTGATTACGTCTCTGCCTTTTGTACACACTGTCGCTTCTACCGATCGAAAGATTTTGGAATCCTAGCGGGCGAGTTCTTATAGTCAACACGCGTTTATAACATTGCGCTGTTTCTCTTACTATTGAGTACTCTTTGGTACTACCATTGAATATTATTATTCAATGATACTACTGAAAACCCGTCATTTGGCAGATTGCGTGGTCAATATTATTATTTTGATTGGTAAATATGATTATTTTGGTTTGTATGCTGTGTAATATCGTCCGATTTTTGAATTATTAATATAGAGTTGTAAAAATAGTGTTCTCTGACCAATTCTTCAAAACGCTCAGAAAAGGAGATTGACGAAAATATATGCGGACTTTTTTAAAGGGCATTAAATTTTCTACAAAAAAGTCCGCGGCAGCTTATGCCGACGACGCGAAGTTCAGTTTGGAAACGACAACCGTTTGAAGATTATACAATCACCTGTCCCGCGTAATTGCATTGCCTACTCCATTCATACGCGATATAAGCTGTGCTAACACCAGAGGAATTTGCTGATGTTTGCGCCGGTTTTATAGCGACTGCATTTGCTAAAAATATACTAACATTCTTTCGAATTACGAATTTTACATTGGAGATTACGCCATGACGGGGGCCAAAATAGTGATAACGTTTTAGGAATGTAAAATGCTGCACATGCGTTTTAAAGTGCTTTTTTAAGGTACTTCGTTTTCAAAGAAGTTTGCATCTACATTATAAATTTATAACCGCAGTTTGAATAACTTTCTTTGCAGAATCTGGCGGCTTCTGAAGGCATACTTGCGAATTATTTTTTTATTATTTTTTCTAGGTATAGCATTTAAACAGGATATAAAATAACGCCATGTAAATACCAAAGTCCAATACATAAATTTTTGCAAATAAAGTAAAATTAAATTTCACAATCACTTATAGAGGCTAATACAAACAAATAAATTATTTACACATTTTTGACGATCAAAATTTTAGGATGAATTCGACGATGAGGCTGTCGTAACGCTGAACTGAACTGTAATAATTACGTAAAGTTATTAGATTGATCAATAAAAATTTTACGTGCTCCAAACATTGTTGATGTGTTATTACATGCGGGCAGTTTAGTTTAATGAAAACCTTTAAAACATATTATTGGAAAAAAATTGGCAAACTGGAGCAGTACTTATCAACAGTTTTCGTTGAAAACAGGGTTCGCAACTGATTTTAGGAAAAAAATAGAGACTTGGTCTCTATTTACATATTTAAAAATAGAGACCATTTCGAGACCTTCGAGAACCAATTTCCATACAAAATTAAGCAAAAACTATTTATTTTGTAATAGATGAGAATGATGAGATACATAAAAGGCAATATATCTAAAAAAAAAAGTAACCGTTAAAACGTAACTGCATAGACGTTGCAATTTTAATAACATTTTAAACAACGTAACAACATAAAATGGATACATTCTTAAAATACTTATTACCGCAACGCAAAACACCTTCTCGTCGTTAAATTTTCGACCGCAATATAATATCTAGCTTCTTCAACCACTCAGTTTGAAATTTACACTTTCCCATTTTGTTTTATTTTATTATAAAATAGTTATTTATATAACAAGAGCGCGAAGTTCAATTTCGCGCATTGAGACTGAAGATATTTTGACGAGGCGAAGCCGAGTTAAAATATCAGTCAAATGCGCGAAATAACTTCGCGCTAGCGTTATATACAATATTTTTTCTACAACTGAACCGATTGTTAATTAAATTTGCTGTTTAAGTTCAACTTTGTCACGTGCGCGAAATACTTTTTTTCACTGTTGACGATTTCGCGCACGTTGTCAAGAGCAACCTTACTTATTAATTAACCGATTAAAAATCTAGTACTTCGCGTTTCGAAATCCGTCAGAAAATGACAGGTTTTTTTGACAGTTGTAGAAAAAACCTATTTTTCTACAACTGTCAAGAAAACCTGTCATTTTCTGACGAATTTCGAAACGCGAAGTACTAGATTTGTAAACGGTTAATTAATAAGTAAGGTTGCTCTTGACAACGTGCGCGAAACCGTCAACAATGAAAAAAAGTATTTCGCATTCGCACACATGACAAAGTTGAACTTAAAAGCAATCGGTTCAGTTGTAGAAAAAATATAACAGTAGCTTCTACACTGTGAAATTTGACTCTGCAAAAACATTTCCTGTAGCTGACATGATAAGGCGAGTAACCAACGCTTTTGCACTCGCTTTTGCATGAATGGAAAACAGCATCACGATTCGCGAAATAAAATTTGAAACGCTACTGAGCTCATCATAAGACTTTACATCATAATTAATGTGTGCGCCATCTATGCGACCAATGATTCATTACGCCATGCACAGTCTATTGTATTTGGTCTATGGTACTACTATTATTCACATTTGTATTCCATCACAATTAATAATAGGGAGAATGGGGTCCCATAAAAAGGCTTATATAGATAGTGTGGGGAGACTTATAGTGGTAGAGCGTTGGACTATAAACCCGGAGGTCGGGTGTTCGAACCTGGGTTGAGGTGAATTTTTCATCTGTGGCAGAAATGGGAATTACCTTAGACCAGTTTTGAGCATTCTGCCGGCTACTCCGAGTTAGATTTTCCTGCAGTTTTCCCAATTCGTAAGGTAAATACTGGGGTAGTACAGAACAACTTAAGACCTTCTGCAGAGGTACCCCTAAAAGCATTATGCAGGTCACTCTGTAATTGGGCACAAGCCTGTTGAGGGCCCAGGACAAAAGAGGGATAGTAAATAAATAAATAAATGTCGACCTACCACCACAGACAACACTGTCTGTGCTACCATTGATGCTTTATATTATGCAACAATATAAAACACATCTGAAAATAATGTTTATCAAATATGAAATGCAATTAAAATAACAACCATTTAATATACTAAAGCTTATTTATATAAAATAGGAAATACAATGCTTACAATAATAATTTTACTTGGTGAAAAAAGAAACTAATCTACAATTTTACATCTAAATTTGTACAAAATTTACAAACAGGTGTGCAGGAATCTGTTTACTGATTCGTTATTTGTATACATTTTAAGAATCTATGCAAATATAGTACTTGGAAAATAAATAAAAATAAATATACTGTAGGCGAGGCTGTAGGTACCTACTATACTGCTAACCACAAATAATACTTTTAACAAAAATCGAAATGCGGAAAGGACTTTTTTAATTTTATAATCGCCCAATATCCAACAAAATTTTCGGTTAAATCAATTATTGCCAAATGTAAGTACCAATAATACATCACAAGTGCCAAACAGATATGCTTTAACTTTAAAATCACAGTCGAATAAATCAATAAATCACTTGAGTTGAATTTTTGTTGCATGAAGATGTCACTGCTTCCTCTAAAGTACTGTCAAGTTTGCGATAGTTTGAGGAATTTGGTCTTCTAGTGCGAGACGGCCTCCTACCTCTCCTACCTTCTAACACCAACGCTAAAATCTAAACAACATTCAGGATCTAATTTCTCACCTTTATGGCAAGTACAAACCTTTTGTTTGTTGTGATAGGCGACATAACCAAATATAAACACTACACAAACCATCATAAAATATGAGAAGAAGTAAGAATCGCTATCGTCAATGTTCTGATTTTGAAAATTGGCCGCAATGTTCAGATTATCTTCATCAATTTCTTTTGGTTTGATAACGTCAACTTTGTTTTTCACTGTCAAGAATATAGTTTAGAAGAGTGTTGTCTAAATTTGTAAAAATTACCTTCCCCATATTTAGGTGACGGTGGTTCATCCCCTACCTCTTGTGCATTATCACCTTTTCCTTTAAAAAAAAGTTTATTTTATATGAATTTTTGCAGATGTCCTTACCATTTGTTGTTTTCTGAAGTAATGGGGGTTCGTCATTGTCCCCACCTTCATCTGGAATCAACCATCATAAATAATAAATTCTAGTGGTAATTTCTTTTACAAAATTGACATGATTGTGTACTAATGTCTGAATAGGTGTTTAATAAAACAACCACTGTATACAATGTAAAAGATGTGAGCTCAATGGAAGACCAAATAAGTTGTTTATTTTCTTATGTTTAAAGGCAAGGTCTAGTGTAATTAAAAGTACACATTAACAGCATTAAGATTCCCACATCACTCAATATAAATAAATGCAACAACTTACATTTAGGATCCTCATCATCTAGATCCCCATCAATATTTATATCATCTCCTTTGGTATCTGGAATGTCTTCTATCTTTTTTTGCTCATCAACTTGCGAAGGGATGCTCTCATTGATAACACTTGGTATTACCTTTTGCTTTGACTCGGGCTTTGCCTCCACTGGAGTATCTTCTAGATTTACTTTACCACCAACACCCACTACACCTAAGTTGTGTTCCTCCTGGTGTTTAGGAACATTTTCTACATCTGATTTGATTTTCTGTTCCTCTTGGGTTTTAGGACTCTTTTGCGTATCTGATTTGGTTTTAGGCTTCGTGTTTTCATTGGGACCTTTGTTGGGGTCACTCGTTTTGCCAGTGATCACTGGATTAATCGAGACATCAATGTTTTTGGTGTCTGATGGGTTCGGCTTATCTGGGCCAGGTTGGGCATCTTCAGGGACAATTGCAGGCCCTGAATTTCCATGTGCTGTAACTTGTTGAGAGTTTTTCTTATCTTTGGGTGTTATCATGTCTTTACTGGGTGTTGAAGCATCACCTGCCTGGGATACTTGTATAGATCCTTTAGAGTTGTCGTCAGCATGACTTACAATGGTTGGTTTATCTCCATTTGTTTGGTAAGCATGACCAGTTTCTGTATCAATTGCACTTTCTTTTGGACTATGTTGTTGATTAACATCTGCGTCTGTACTGTCTTTCTTGGGCTTGACATCTGCATGTATGCTACCTTTATTTTCATTAACATTTGTCTCTATGCTGGCTTTAATTTTATTAACATTTGCTTCTGTGCTAGGTTTATCTTGGTTAACTTCTGCATGTACACTAGGTTTGCTACTCGGTTTGCTATTAACAGAAGGACTGATGATTGTTTCCCTCGAGTTTGTAGCTTCTTGTTGTGAAACCTTTTCAATAGTAGTTTCTTTTATATCCTTTTTTGTTAATTCCCACATGACACTGGTTAAACTACATACACTGTCAACCATACCTGTATTAAAATTGCTACATAACCACTGGCACTTCGTTGCATCAGTGAACATTTTCACCACATCTGTGGCCAACAATGAAATATGTTGCAGTGAATTGCAAACTGTATCAAGTGTAAGAGAAGCTTTTTGAAGTTCATTTGTTAAATTGAGACCTGCAGATTCGTAATATGGTGTTAAATTCGTACCTTTACAGAAATGTTCGAAAACAGTAGAATACATCAAGCAGAGAATAACATCCCGATCTTCCCAACCCAGATGTGACTGTGAGGGACGTTTGTCAGGGCACTGATCCAAAACAGGAGATTTCAATAATAAACTCTCGTAAAGGGGACAGCGTGTGTGAGTAAAATTTCTAAGTGTGATTAAATACGATGTAGGGGCAGCATACGCTGCATAAAATGCGATTAAACCGCACAAAATACCAGATTTGATAAACATTTTCACAAATTCAATACGTACAAGTTGCACACTTTTAGGTTATATATACAATACGTCACTACCTTTGTATTTGATTTTCAGACGAAGGTGTATTTTCTATTTTTCTTTATAATCGCTCAAATTTTGCAAAAAAATATGTCTTCGTACTATACACGTATAATCAAATAAAAGTTCAAAAGCAAAACGTCAAAACTGCAATGTTTTTGAAAGTTCACTGAAATAAAATGAAAAACCCTAGTACATGCCAATGCCAAAACCACAGAGTAAGGAAAAATTTAACTCTGTCAATTTGGCAAAACATTCGAAAAATAATCCTTTCACCAGCCATGTCAAACTCATTTATCAAGGACCATTTTAAGATTCCTATATACTGCGGGCCGCATCATAAAAAAATCCACATTAAGGAAATTTTGATTTTTATTTGACATAAAAAATATACAAAGCAATTGGTACAATAAAATAAGAAAAATAAAAATAATCATAAAATCGTTAGAACGCGCTTGAGAAAATGTACCGTGTGTCTTATTTTGGTTGTGCCTTTCGGTTTTAGCGACTTATTTGTGATACTCAATACAACAAACAAAATCAATCTTACTACGCTTATTGTTTCTGAGCTACAAGGTGAAAACGAAAATTTTCACTTTTTAGAACGTTATCATATCTTACCTACCTATGTAAAATAGAAAAAAGGTAAAAACTGCCTATATTTTTTAATATACTTTAATTTTTTTATTAATAATTTTTAATATACCTATAATTATATATTACATTCCATATTTCATTTTTTTTAATTTTTGAAATGACACCTTTCTTCTGTCAGCTCTTTTTATTGTTTGGTATCGGTTATCCTAGTTACCATGTATTCAATAAACAAAACAAAGTTTCCATGAATCCATGGCCTACTATTTAAAAATAGTAAAAAGGAGGTTATTAATTTTCATCATTATAATTTCAAAAATTCATGTTGTGACATATCAATGTAATCAGAAAAGCAATGCAAAAAAATTCACGTTAAGGTATACAGGGTGTTGTGTTTAAAAATACCAACTGTAGGTTAAATTTCAGAAACGGTGGTCCAAGCTTTTTTTACTACACCACTGAATTCTACGTAAAAATATCTAAAATAGGCAGCTTTTATCTATCTTATCTATTTTAGGGAGGGCCCGCGTGTTTGACATACCTGCTTTACACCAATGAATATATAGTTTATAAATTCAATTTATACTTAATTCAATGCTCACATTCAAAGAAAAGAGCAAGAAATAATACAGGGTGTCAACGACAATCTGAGTGGATAGGAGCTAATATCAATGATCTTTGATAGGAGTAACATCATTATGAATAAAGAATGATACTTGAAAATAGATTTATGAAACTATGGGCATTGATGAGTTTTTCAATTAGCGACGCGCTCCAAGTAAAATAAGTGTATCCAATTTTATGCAACAAATATCACAAATTTGAAATTAGTGATGCAAACTATAGCAAGTTGATTCAGGGGCGATGTCATAAGCTTATATTAATATGTTTATTATCTATACCATGTTTATACACTACCGGACGACGTGGATATAAAGGAACCAGAGCTGAGTTTATTATCTTATGGGAAACCAATGCCAACAGCTTCCTGAAAATTTGTTATAAGGCTTAGATATTTAAAAAAAACCTTTTAACCAAAATGTTTCCATATTTACACATTTTGACAAATTATTCTAGATTTTATCTACTTAATTTATAATGGTATTTACACTTCTGGTTCCAAAATATTTTGTCTTCCATTTCCACTTCTGCACCAGAAGTTACTGCTTCCTAAACCCAAAAATTTTAATGGAAAAAGGTATATCTAACAAGTAAAAAATGTAGCCCAAACACCAGCATTTACACTTTTCGTCCCACATTGCCTCTTAACTTACCTCTCTCACACTGGTAGAGAAAGTGACATTTTAGTCCCTTAAATGAATAACATGTTTACTTCACGGAGTACACAAAAAAATAAAACATACAAAACCTAAGTAGGTATTCTACATTGTAAAAATTAATTTCATCATTTTATTACCTACAAGTGAAAATAAGGTAAATGTGATAAAAATCTGTTTTTCTGGTAATCTGCAAGTTATCGAAAACACTCCTAATGTACAAAAATGTACCTAGAACAAAAGTTTGACCACACTTCCCTCCTCTCCTTTTCATAATTTTTTGAAGTATTCAAATGTACGGAACGTTATACACTGTATAGCATATAGAATGGGACCCTATGGGTTAAGGCTAGAGCTTTGTCTTACTTGACATGCACTTTTTTGTAATAGAAATAGCAATGTTAGATACCATAGGACATGGGTTGAAAACACTGTATCTATTTGATATATATAAAAGTTAACTAAACATGGAATTGTGTAAGTTTGCTATATCCGCATCACGTTCTTTTGCCCTTTTTTTCTCCTTACGATAGTCTTCATAAAACTTATCATCTGTGGGTAATTCGTGCCGACATAATGGACAGGAGTTCGTCTAAAGGAGTTGATAGTAAGTAAGAAATCGAAAGGGGCTTCTTACTTTGGACAGCCAGGCGTGAATACATTCGGAATGAAATCGATGCTTGCAAGGCATTATTTTGATTAGCTCCTCCGCTTCATATTCCTTTAGGCAAATATCACACTTTCCACCTAGAAATAATCAACATTACCAGCATTACTTAGTTAACTTTCAAGTGTAAAGTTACCATCGTCTTTGGTTACTTTCTCCTCTGCTAAATTATTAACCACTTCCTTGGATGCTGGTGGCGCTAATTGGTTGGGCATACCCAATTCCTCGAAAAGATTAAAATCTGCCATTAATCTCATTATTTGACTTTCCAAATGTGCTCGTCTGGCACTTGCATCTTCCAATGCGTTAATTCCTCTTTCTTCAAAATAATCCACCATTTTACATCGGTATTTCTGAAAACCTCTAGATTGAAAAAAATACTGAATGCTTCTAATTTTGATTGTCACAAATGCTAATGCAAAACAAATATCAAAATTATTCCTACAAGTTGCCTGTCATGCTCACAAATGACTTAACAAAACAATTTAAGGCCTAGTTCACACTGAACGGACCTGTGGCGAAGACAATAGACTAAGCTGAATTTATAGTTCCGTACCCGCAACACCGTATCGTAACGTTTGGAATTAAACCATACTTGTTGGGTGTGAACGTTTATAATTCGCTTTAACGTTGCGTTAGAACGGTTACGGTACGTAGGAAATGCACAAATCTTATTTCTTACGGTAAATCTTGCTAACGCGCTTGACTTCGGTAGTACCTACTCGGATAATTCAAACAGTTGAGTTTATCCTGACGTTCGTTTCGTTTATTTACAATAATTATTGACACTTTGTTGGTTATTATTATTTTAAAATGCATGTTACTCTTACTGACAGATGACATACAATGACAGAATTCGCTACGCGCTAATGCGCAAGCTCATCACTTGCCACTACGGAACTATAAATCGTATTATTTTCGTTAACGTAAGATTTTACAGTTCCGTTCTTACGGCTACGGAACTATAAATCCGGCTTAAGACATGGCGATGACGTGACGCAAACAAACCACATGAAGGCGAGATTGTGACATGAAATATCGTCACGCATCGTGGCTCACGTACGTACTGACTTGGAAGAGACACGCCACTAGCGCCCGACGTGGAGTTGGCGGGAAGGCAGCCGACAATGCCACGTCGCGTCAGTGTGCGATACATCGTTTGTTTGCATGGGGCAGCGCAGAGAGGACATAAGTCTGTGCCACGTCTCCACCACGCCTCCGCCGCAGGTCCGTTCAGTGTGAACTGGCCCTAAGAGAGAGCAGACACTGTAATCAACATAAAGTCTAGTTTCCACATTGCGGTAAAAGTGTTTTGTCAAGTAGTTTTTTAAATAAAGAGAGCGCGTATTCTGGAAGATTTTGGTGAGAAAAGTGAAATCCGAGGTGAAATACATAAGCTCAACATTTTTTACAAAATAATCCACACTGTCCGTTTAAGTAGTCATTAATATGAAAGTCAATGTTGCCAAAAAATTATTTATACAATGGCTACACTTTAACCACAGACCAACCACATCTATGCTTAAACTAAGCCCGCTTAAACTTTTTCGGTGTATATACGGCCATTAGTCTTTGACTTTACGATTATATTTAACTTTTCGTAACATGGACCTATAACCATTGATATAACCACTGGCGTCGTTTCTTGATTTATTTAAATATTGTTTTAAAGAATATTAGAAATCAAAATGCCAAACTTAAAAACAATACCATTTGATAAATAATTGTTTATTAAATGATCATACCTTATTCATTAACAAAATTATTCATTTTCAAAGATACGTTTAAAAGCTTTATTATGCACTGCATCTTTTCCAGTTTGTACTTGCTTGGATCCATATCCACGTTACTAAAATAGTATACAAAACAAATTGAAAAAATTAAACTTTTTTTGTCAAACCTATCTACCGCACGTGACAGATCCTTTCGCATTTCCAACATATAAAAATAAACGCTTGACGACAAACCCTGCAGTTCAGAATCTAAGAAGATCTTGTAATCCTGAATCACTTCTTCGGAAACTTCAAGTGATTGTAGACGTTGTAATAGTCGCCCTTTAAAACACTCGAATTCGGCCGATATAGCATCCTGTTCAACTTCGGTGTACACACTGTCATTCTCCTTAACTTGGGCCATTATTTGAATTTCAAAAGTTTGAAACAGAACAAATATCTTTATGAAGATTATAGATGGCGCTGTAATCGGTATAATAACATAACGTTAGACGCTTGAAAAGTTATATACACGGTGCTTGATTAACATATAAATTTTCAATTCCATTTTCCGAACAAATCTGAAGTGTTATCAAGAGAAGCTATTTGGGAGTCTTCTTTTAGAAGAGGCTTAAGATCACTTAAAGGCCTTTAAGCGTCTTTTGAATTTTTTAAGAGCTTTTAGAGGGCTTTATACATCTTTAAAAGTTTCATGTCGCCAACTTAACGTTTTCTGTTTAAGAATTTTCAATAGCCTTATGGTGAGAATAGCGGGTCTAGGGTTTTTGTTTGTGTTTTGAAATAGTAGTTATTTACATTATTAGTGCGGGAACAGTTATTTTGCAGATGAGCGCGAATCAAGTAAATACTGTTCACTGTATTCTATTTTTTGCACGGATTAGTTAAATCGAATTTATATAAATTCAAATCCTTTTTGGCGAGATTTTTGCGACATTATGATTCTTTTGAAGAAATCAAGCCCTCTATGCCGATAAAGGAGAAATCTAGAAACTTAAAATGTCAATTTATTGTTCAAAACTTCTGGTTTAAGCTTATTTTTGCCCCTGTACTACAGGGAATGATGTAAAGTGTATTTATATTTTCTTTTTTACTCTTCCATTATATTACTTATTAGTTTATGATCCGCACTAAATAGATAATTTCGTTGAATTTTTAGACACTAGTGCGCGAAAGTAGACAGTCAATTGTAAAATTAACGTTCCCGACTTTCGTGTTTTATTGGGAAAACGCGATTTAGAACGAAGGAGTGCAAAAAGTGTATTTACAGGTAGTAATCATTTATTCTTTCTAGTATGCAAACGATTTAATGTTTCGGTAAACAACCAAATGCAATCCCCTCTAAATTAAGCGTTTACCTTATCTATACGGCTATACAATTCAATGCCTATACCTATACAATTCGGGGAAAACGTAGAAAATTGCAAGTCGGCCGGCGTATTCGGTTATCCTACATCCAAAAATTGGAACTTCTTTAATCTCGCCTTTCTCAGGCATCTTAAAAATACGTGACCGATGTCAAAATTCAAATTTTAAAGGGTGCACTTGCCGGGTGTAATCTCGACTTAATCGGCCACCCATTCAACTATAATTACGGTTAATAATAGTCGGAATGAAACTCCAAATTCGGCAGCCCAGTAATGCCCTTTCGTTCCTTGGAATATGTGAGGTCAAGTGGTGTAATCTGTTACCACGTTGATATTTTTCTTCAACTACCCGACCTTGCCGGATAAATGCTGGATTTTGGTATAAGTACCATTAGAAAACTAAAATCGATTAATGGGTATTATCGGACCTAAAACTTAACAAGATTAATTCTCTCTCTTCTTCCCTGGTAAGAGAGTTTTCGGCGGCTGTAAAAACAATTTAAATATGTCCTACGGGGATGGTTTCAAACGACAAAAATTACAGATGGCTTCTTATTTTCCTCAAAGGGCGACTCGATATACAAATTCTCCTCCACAGAAATAAATCGACAATCTTCGTAACGAAGCGTCCAACTAAAAACTCTGCTATATACAGGATGGTCAGAAAAGAAGTGCTTCATTACAACACGATACAGTTAGTTTCCTTCTATAGTTACTTTTTCTTTGCAACCAAACCTAACCGCTTGCAATCCTGATATCTCTACAGTTTATTACTCAATAACAATGGATAGTAATTGATCTCTGGACTGGCATATAACACCCTTAGTACATATATATTAACATATGATCTAAGATAACACCACCATAAAGTGAATGGCTGCACTAAAGAATATTGATAACACCTTCATTTGGAGAACTGCCTGTTACGCACCTCTTGACCTTCACCCTCAGGGAATTCCCACTGGATCGAAAAACTCCTCGAACTGTGAAATAATCAGAACCTTAATTGGTGTTTGGGCAGGGCACAAGATAGGCATAGCGATGGATCTAGATGTACGTTTGAGAAGCAGCAACACAAAATTCTAGATAGTTTTACTATGCATCTGTTAAATGAAACCACAGTATTACAGGCAACAAATTATTCACTTACAGATAATTTATAAAAGACGTACCTACATAGTATGGCTACATCAGGAAGGTACGCTTGTCTTTAAAAACAACGTTCTTGCAAACGAACTCGTATACCTAATTGTGTCAAGATCCTAATATTAATAATTACTTATTCTATTAAAAAATACAGTCAGACACAAGTATAACATGCCTACATTTATGAGCCAAAAATCAATGACTAGAATATTAATAGGTAAGGGAAAGAGAACATCTTTCCAATTTCCTTAGCGTTGAATCAACCAAGAATAAAGTAGATGAGCAAAATTGCAAACAAATATGACTTAGCTGAAATTGGATATCTTGAGTAATAGCTATATAGGGTCCACTTTATTCTAATTTAAAATCAATAAAAATTGTACAGAACAACGGAACGACAGCAAGTTGGAATACCCACTAACAGTTTTATAACAGGTCACCTCGTACAAATTTGGCAATATCCTGATGCTTAACTCGTAAGTGGGTTCGAAGTGTATCAATTCTGCTGTAGGTCGCTGGGCAGTATGGACAAAATGAACGTTGACTGGCATGCGAATGATAATGATGCCATCGATTGGTTACTTCTTTACTACAAGACTTGCATTTCCATAAAAGCGCATTTAATGACGATACTTCAAACATTTCATTATATAGTAAGTGAGACCCTGGCTTTGGATCTGTAGACAAATACAAAGTAGTAATACAAAAAAGAACACAAACAAGCTTATATACTTAACGATTAATTAAATGCGAGGTATCCAGAAGGCATTATACAAGCAGGTGAATGTTGCAGTAAGTATGAACTAACAGTCATCTAGCTGTTATGGCACAGTAAGATATAGGTACTCACCAATTATTATGATTGAATGGAAAGAAATGCAATCAGGCGTCCGCAGCATATCACCTTAAATAGAAATGGTCAACCCTCTCATTTTAGTAATCAATACAAAATGAGTGTCTTTGATTCTTGAGTGTGATCGAAATTTGTTACAGTCAACCGTATAATGCCAACTAACTTTTAGTCATAAATTGTACCCAAATTTACATGTGTAATCCACTTAAAATGATTTGTAAGAGTGCATTACGAAAAGAAAGATGCTACTGTGTCAATTTGCAAAGCATTCATTAGTCATTTGTTTTCCTGCTCGAAAGATTAATTATGAATTCCAACCATTAAAAAGTAATCACAGTTATTGCATTACATAATGTGAACAGTGAACAACATAAAATATGTGACATGCAAAAGATTAAGAATTGTGCACAACAGAAATAAAATATACTTCACTTGTAAGTAGGTTGGTTCAGTAGAACAGTTCCAGCTAAAACCCCACCTACTTAAAAATAAAGACAAACATAAATTGAAGAAAATATGGCTATAATTCTTTTCTAAGTTCTTATAAATTTATTTTACAAACATAAATTGGGATTGGAATAGAGGTAGAATTTTATAATCAAAATCATATTTCACTTGTATATTATTTAATTACTGTATTATTACTTAGAAAATAAAGTATACATAAATAAATATAATAAGTAAATAATTTGGAATACATACCCTGACTCAGAATTCACTGATACAATGTACAAACTGGATTAGTATCAGAGCAAAGAGCCACCAGCTTACATTATACAAGTTTATAAGCAGCGCAGTAGTAGCACTGTAGTAAACGTACTACATCCTGTAAAATTAATTGCTCGTACGATAAACAGTAATTTAAACATTAAAATTGTTTGTACTTTGGTTATTTAAACTTCACCTATCGACTATCACCTATAAATTAATCTTTTGATTAGAGTAGTATGGCACAAAAAACACTTATATGATTGTTCAAAAATGTGAAACAATTATACAAAATAAATTACACGTTAACTTGGATGGCGAAAGATTTTTCAGAACTGTAAATTCTGTAACTTCCTTCAATGTAAGATGGAACTTCCTGCTTTAATAGTAACGCAGTAAACGCATACGGTATGGTATCTATTATATTACATATTTATAATTATCCGTTTGATAAACTAGAAAAATTTAAAAACCTTATGCAACTATAACTAGACCTACACTAAATTTGGCAAAATTTCACAACACAATTAATAGCTACCAAACAATTATAAAACGTTTTAGTTTACTAAATGTATGTACACTACATATTTATACATAAATCGACTACTCAAATAAATATTTAATAAAATCTTCATAAAAAGTAATGTATATGGATTCCTTCAAATCATATTTAGATTCGAAATTTAACAATAAATTATTAATAGAGGGAAATTCGACACAAATAAGGTTCAAGTTCGACAGTGTGTGAACCAAACAGTACTGTCAAATAAAAGGATGTATAAGATATAAATGTTTTCAGTACATAGGTAACCTATTTTATATTCAAAAAAGGTGTGGTGTTGTTTGGGCTTGGTATACCATACTGGAGGAAAAAGTGTACTGTAATAATACAGCTGACAATTCAACTCATGTATAAAAAATCGCATAAAGCTGGATTCACATGAATACGAAATCCGATGATACGGTCATCCGAAATGCTTATGATTGGTCAATAGTTTGAAATGTTAAGCACATTTCAAATTATTGTCCAATCATAAGCATTTCGGATGATCGTATCGTCAGATTTCGTATTCATGTGAATCCAGCTTAAGCCGCAGTGCAATTGTCACCTTGACAGCAGCAAAAGTTACCTGCAACTTTTCCAGCTACACTATACTGTATTCATTTTAAGAAGGTAGCGGTAGAAAGCATAGGGTAGCTTTGACCCTCACTGTGATTGGTTAAAACATGAGTCAGTATTACAATGAAATATAAAACGACTGGTGAATTTTGTAAGGTGGTAGTTTATGTTGCCAACTAAACTGCCGAAGTGTCATTAGCTGTTATTGTCAAAGGTTTATTTCTGTTCGCAGTGCTGAATATTTCTACTTTACAATAATTTGGTGCCGTTTTATATTTTTCCTGTGTGTGTTTATCTTCAAACACAGCGCCATCTACTACCTTCTTATAATGAATGCAGTATAGTGGTTTTTTCACTTATTCATTTTCTAACCAATTATCGCATTATCCGTTTCTATATGATTAGTTTGACATTTGTCAATAATTGATTGATGTGGCGAATTTCTTGTTCGTTAAATTGTCCTGCCGAATTACACTCGACGTTTGTATTTAAACCGAGTAAATTTGTGTTGTTGCAATTCAAATCTGTTGCCTTTTGGACTCGAAAGACAGTTTTTCTTGTCTAAATTGCTAGGCAACAGATTTTCATTAACTTAACAACCCAAATTTACAAAATAAAATACAAACCTCTTGTGCAATTATAAGTGACAATATTGAAAATCCTTCAATTTCAAAAGTTAATGGAAAACACAGAAGCAGAAGATTTGGATTAAGAAGGCTACAGGCGCACACCATAACAGACACTTGTCAGGTAAAAAATTTACCAGCAAAATGTGGAAGCAAAATATCAATGTTTTATCAAAATTAGCACTGACGATGAAACCTGGGTGTATCACATGAGAGCCTCCAACGCAACAACAAAAAGGGCAGTGGGTGCATAACGAAACCCCATCATCAAGAAAAGGAAGTGTTCAGCGGAAAAATTGATGGCAAGGGTTTTCAGGCATTGTGAGGGGATTCTGTTGATTAGTGCATGATAAAGGGCACTACAATTAACGACGATGTTTAAAAAGAGAGTACCTTAAAGCTGCCATTCGAGAGAAGAGACCTCAGAATTTTGCCGATGCACAAGGCTCAAAAAGTTCAACCAGTTATCGATGGAGGTGGTTTTTAGGAATTAAGATATGTAGGTTACCTACAAACCATTTTTTTTCCAATTAAATTGGCTGCCAAAGAAATTCAAATGTGAAGGATATTGAAATCATTATGTATGTTACTTGAGAACCAAGTGAATAGGCAGAAAAATTGTTTGCATCAAATTTATAATCAGGGTTGATACGGAAAATTCTAGGATAGTACAGTATTCGAATTGCGTGAAAATAGGAGTAATCGGGTGCTCAAAAGACTGCAACATGCGGTTTCTATCTATGAGAAAATTTAATTGCACGTTACCTGGTAGGATTAGACAATTGGCAACAATGGACACGTCATATTGAAACTGAGCTGCTTCTACCACGGTTTAAGTGATACTAAATAGGTACCTACTCTTTGATGATACTGAGTTAATTTATAGTTAACATTAAAATGTTGGCCACCTATGATTATAAGGTAAGGTGTTTACCGTTCTAATATTTTTCATAATTGAGAAACTGGGGCTTTGACAAGAAAACATGACGAAAGTAAACACAGAATTGGATGCAATAACTTGATCAATTTCTTGTCGGATTAGCGTTCTATTTCTATTTTTCTGGGGATTTTTATTTTTTACGTCAATTCAGTAGTACCAACTACCATCAACAAACATAAATAATAAGTTTTCATCATTTTTATTTATAGCTCATATAGCGGTCTTTCTTTTTCTATTCAAGACAGAGGGAAACATTTTTTCACTTGACAACCTAACCTTAAAGTAATTTAATTAGGTTGGTGAAATAGGGAGGTGCCTCCACAATTTTTGTCTTCAAAATTTTACACAATTTGTTAAACTCATCTGAATTACTTCAAGAAATTAAGCTTAAGGTACCATTTGTTAAGCTAAGGAAAAGTAATACTATTTTTACAGTTAGCAACACAACTTCCCCACTTATTAAGATCTTGATCACTTTAAATAAGTTCTCCTCAGTGAATGATATCGACCTTTTTCACAATCCTCTAAATGCAATAATAAATCAAATTAGATCTTAAGTCCTAATGTTTGTTCAGAGCCCCAGTGCCATGTAATTGGAATTTTGGTTCTGTATGGTGTCTGGTTAAACAAATAAATAAATTTAAAAAAAACATTTTTGGTATGTGTTTTATTTTAACTAAAATCGAGACATTTTGTTATTAAAAAACGATCAGAAAAAAATGGGGTGCAAAATATTGATATTTATGTCCGCAAGCACTTTAAAATCAAGGGTAGGCGCGAAGCAAGAAAACGTACCAGTGCGCGGGACTACCCCGCGTGACGTCAGTAGCCAGAAACATTCGTATACTTTGCCAGCACGGCGACAAATGTTTCTGGCCATTTAGTTGATTTCTTTAATGCCCCATAACTTTCTTATTATAAAAGATAATTGATTTTGTCAAAATATTTTTCTTTTTTATGTACAATCCATCGCGATACAGTTTTTATACAGGGTGTTTATTTTTTATACGACCCTAAACTACATTTATTCATACGGACCACTCTATATATTTTGGAGTTCATTAAAGAGCTTAAAATGTCCTAAATTTTAATGTATCATTTGCTATATTTATATTAAATACTATTTGCAACAGCATTTTATACATTGAAATATTTTTATTGCAGACGCTACGTTTCCATGGGGTGCAAAAGATGGCGGGATTGTTTAGCACGAAAATTTCTTCTGTTTCGAACATAATGGGAGACAAATTGAACATTTACTAACATACATCTTTTTTTTCATTTTACTGTTACTATTAGTAGTATCATTGAATTTATAGATAGTTATAAATTCAATGGTAGTATCACAGACAACATTTACTATGTTGTCTGTGGTAGTATTAATTATGTAGTTACGTTTGTTATGTAATTGATAACACTTATTTGTTTTATTGACATTACTTTTCACGTTCGTTGTTTTTAATTGTATGTTATGTGAAATTAAAAGCATTGAGAACTAATATCTATATATATAAAACAATAAGACCGAAATGTGTTTGTAATGTTATAACTGAAGAACGGCTTGACCAATTTTAGTGATTTTTGTTTTGTTGGATCAGTTTTCCCTGGGAAAATAGGATATTAAACACGCGAAAATTTGACCCGAAAATGGGAAAGTTCACGATTACATATAAAACAGAAAGATCTAAATGTTTGAATGACGTTCTAACTAAAGAGCGGCTGTACCGATTTTAATGACTTTTGGTTTGTTGGAATTGTTTTCGCTGGGAATAGCACGTAGGATATTCACATACGAAAAATGCAAAGAAGAAACAAATTATGATGCTTTGCTACCATGTGAATTTTCACTCAAAATAAAAATGTTAATATACCTAACTTCCCTAATTTCTGAACAAACCATTTATTAACGATCCTCGAGATCGTTTATAATTTTATATTGCTGTCTGCTAGGCTGTCTGTCTGCCCGTGTGTCTGTCCGTGTGCACAATAACTTTGTGTAGAAACGTCCGATCGCTTTGAAAATTGTTCTTCAGGATATAAGAAAGGTCGCTATTGTTTTTGGGCTATGTAGACTAACGGGCCAAAAAGTTTTAGCCCAAAAACTGCCCAAAACCTCCAAAAAAGGGTTTCTTTTATAATTTTATAATTCTGTGTTATTAAATATTACTTATTAAACCTTCAGGAACTTATCAGATGAATAAAAACAAATCGCGCATTCGCAACCCAACTTTTGTATTTGTGCAATCCTAATTTTTTTATTTGTTAAGTAAATTAAATGAAATTTTATATATAGGCACCTCGAAGTAAAGTAAAACTAATGCCGAATCAAAAAATTGTTTTGCGAATGCGCATGCGCAGTCCGTTTTTTTATTTGTTAAAATATTTAAATGCAATTTTGTATGTGCGCACTTCGAATAAATAAATTAAATGAAATTTTCTATGTAGGCACCTCAAATAAAAGTAAAACTGATGGCGATAAAAAAATATGTTTTTTCCGATTTTTTGACATATCCGTTAGTTATGAACCGAATTGCATGAAATGTTGTAGGTATATAGGCACCTGTTGTTTTGCGCATGCGTAATTCGATTCGACCTAAGTTGCAGATCAATTTGGACACAAATAAAAACAGTTCACTACTCCTACTGACTTATGAATTTATAAAATGGAAGTAAAGTAAATAGTACTAGTTGTGATGAGTACTATACTGCATTCATTATAAGAAGGTTGTAGGTGGCGCTGTGTTTGAAGATAAGCACTTACAGGAAAAATATAAAACGGCTCCAAATTATTCTAAAGTAGAAATGCCAAGTACTGCGAACAGAAACTATTTCACGCTTGGATCACCACAACCAACCACAGTGAAGGTCAAAGCTTCCCTATGTTTCCTACCGCTACCTTTTTAAAATGAATAGAGTATAGGAGAAATGGCATGTTATATACCCTATGCAGAAAAAACCATCTGACAATGACCCACAAACTATTTGCCTTAGATCTATGGCACCTCGACTTTGACACTTTGTTCGGTATGAACATTGAGTACCTGAAAAATTAATCCTGCCCAGTTATGGCACACAGGCGTGTTTCTTAATAAAAGAATTTGGAATAAACCACCTTTAACCTGATGGACAATGCTTCTTACATGACAGTACTCTCAAAAATTCCAAACAAGTACCTGAAAAAACTCGTTAGTTATGTTAGAATTACATTACAAAACAGATTCTCGGCTCAACAGTAAACTAGTCACTTAAAGGTCATCTTTGGTGTAAACGACTATTTTTGTACTCGTAAAGCTATGGCAATGTTTTCCCTAAGTATTACTTTGTACATATGCAAATAGCGCATGAGATGGCACCATACCAAAAACAAATATTTTAACTTGTTTGACTTACGGGACATATCAACATTTTAACCTGGTAAGCGAAGAATATTTTTTCCTAATATTCATCTGCAAAGCTGTAGCGAAAATACTACGTGCATATCAGCATAATGTTGCATTTAGTTTTAATTTAAATATACTCATACAATATTAATTCAGGTATGTAAAAAAGCAATTGTAAAATATCACTTATGAACCTGATTGTAGTAAGAAATGACTTCCATTGTATGCTAAGTGCATAGGAGAACTTTTCCTAATAGAAAGAGAATGTTTCTTTAAGCTATTACACGTTGTCTAAGAAAAACAGAGATTCAGATGTCCATAGTTTTAGTGTCATTCAAATTATGTACCTAATTAGTAAATTGAGATTTCTTTCTCCCAAAAATAATTGTTAAAATGTAAGTGAGATCATTTGAAATAAAGGATATCGCATATACATTACATTCGGATTAGAGAACAATTAGAAGCAGCGGCTTCGAGGATGATACGCAAACACTTGACATACAATATACAGAATGAGCTACAAGAGCAAAATCTTATACTGCATTTCAAGTGGAAATTAGTCACACGTTCGTTAATTGCTCGACTGCCTAATTTACTTGCATATAAATCTATGTTTAATATCCTATCAGTTTTTTATTTTTTACAATCAGTTCAATCTTTGGTTTGCTGGTCACTTATTTTTCATTTAATTATATGGCACCAGTATAAATCATGTACACATTCAAAGTTCAGTACGTGACTATAATATAGGAAAAATGTAAATGAAATGACTAGTATTTGATCTTTTGGTATCGGATTTGTTCCAATATAAGGCTACTATTAAGCATAGTTTCACTTTGAATGCATCCATATGAGAACATTTGGTATAAGTATAAAAAGACTGAATATCTCAACATGAGACAGAAAATTGAAATTAATGCATTTTCAATTTTACTCACTGTAGATGTAAAAATAAACCACTAAAGAAGATTAAAGCACCTACCAATACCACTAGTAGGCAACAGTTGGATGTTTTGTACGCATATGTAGCAGTAACGTATCGCTCCTTGTATAAACTGCGGGACAATGAGCGCAAGAATATTGTCCAGGGAAGTGTACATAATAATGATTTCTAGTGTTGCTAACTATTTTTCCACAAAGGACGCATCTTCTTCGTTCATCCATCGACCCGACCCGTTCGAATAATTGAGAAACTTTGTAGCATTTCATATCTGAAACAATAAAATTGATAAGTACACAATACTGAATTACAGGTGCGGCATTACCGATTTTAAATGGGATCCGTAGTTTACTTCTAGCATGCCCTATCGTCACTACATATTATGGCGTGCGTCTAAGATATGTTAATAAAATAATTTAATTAAAGTAATTGTTACATTTCAAAAATTACTTCTCGGTCCATTCTTCACACATTGTGCTATATAATAGTAAGCAAATTTTACACTGCATACATTTTCGCGCCAGGCACAATATACATACAGTCTATCTACTGCACAGTCAAAAAGAAAAGTTGGAAACTGTTGGTTTCAACAAGATGGTGCACCCACGCACAACGCCTTCATCGTGCGAGGATACATATTTTCCATTTTCCAGGAAATTTGTCTGATAGGTATTCTTACATGATTTCGGCGTTTTGTACGGATGCACCATCCTGTTGAAACCAACAGTTTCCAACTTTTGTTTTTTTTGAGTGCCATACATCGTTGTATTCGTAATAAAAAAATTCTATTAAATACAGTATGTCCTTTTTTCGAAACATTGTATTGAAAATCTCTACACGGTGCCTTGTAGAGCTCAAAAAGCGGCAATAAGAAAGTGTTTTTTATAGTTCTGCATCTGTTCAAATAAGTTTCATGTCAACCTTCGGTGCTCTATTCTATTCTGTAATTGTATTACTAAATAATTCAATTTTTGAGTCCTGATCAAGTGAATAAATCCTAAAAATGTTGTTACGAAGCATAACTGCACCAACTGTAAACAACTTAATAACTCAAGCCAACCAAACTCAGCACAGGGCTAGCCAACATGATGTTGTTAGATTGTCGCCATGTGACAGAAGCCTTTAAAGGACCATCTCGTAGCCTAGCACGATTTTGCACAGGGCTATCAAGAAAAAACCTGAGGTTACTCGTGGCTACACTTTCACTGCAAACTACAAAAAAAAAACACATGCACACAAAGGGCCCGAATTTGAGGCCTAGTGTACGCGTGGATCATGTCCACCCTCCTACCATAATCCAGAATAACTCCACGTCTGAGATTTTACAAATTTAATGCACTGGTACGAAAAATGGGTTTAAAAATAAGGTAAAAAATTTGACTGAAGTTTTTTTGGTTATTAATTGGGATCACGCACAAGTTTGCAGACCTACTCATAGAATTCTATATTTGCTATTCAACATCCAGGATATTCGTAGGTATTGGAAAAATGGTGCAGTTAATTTAGACAAGGGCAAATGGAGTCTAGACTCTAGACTAGAGCCTATGTTATAAAATTTAGATCAAAACTGTGTTGCACTACAAAAAATTCCAACTTTTCCCGGCCTTATTTCTTAATAAAGCAGAGTTAACCGCAGCCAAGGATTACCAACCTTACAGTTGATGATGTGGATATAAAATTTTGATAGGTAATATCACAGATCTACACATAAACAGATTGCTAACCTTATGCATTTTATGGGAAACGCCATTTATGTATACTTAAAAGCGCCCTCTATTGAGCAGCAGATAATGCACGCTTAGTGAAGTGACAGACGGAAAACGCCAAACGTCAAGTAGCGGAAAAACCGTTTTTAGTTTGAAGATATTTTCTTTTTGTAATCGATAGTAATTCCTCTGTTAACAGCGAATTTATTTTGGGATTTGTTTCGGACTAGTTAATTTGTTGCGCGCCTTTCGTTTTTAAGTTTCCTGTGAAGTATCTACTATATTGTTGTATGTGTAGATCTGTGGTAATATTATTATGAAACAAAACAATTTGAATCCTCTTAATAATAATGTAGCGAACATTCCAACAATATTTATAGACATCGAGGCGCCGTGAAAGATTAGTAATCGACGATAAAGAACGAAGGGGATGTGACGTAATCTTTCCCAGAAATTTGACGTGTTTTGTTTTTAGAACATTCGACAAGATTTGCGAACCCTCAGGTTTACTATATAAGCAAATCGAATCGCGTTTCAGTTCAGTTCCAACAGCGACGCGCTTGCGTTATGTTATAAGTGATAAATAATTACTGTTATAAAGTAATACATTTTAATACTGTCATACATTTATTGTTGTTTAGTTGTAATAAATAAAGTACGTAATTAAATTTACGTTACAATAAGTTGCTATTGCTACTACTAACTTACAGACAGTTTTGTACATGTGTTATTTTTGATAAATTATAAAATGAATCGACTTCTGGAGAATGATTGGTACTATGGTTTTTACCTATAATAGACCTACATAACTGCTATTAACAAAAATGATATACATACACAAATTTTTCAACAACCTGAAAGTGGTTTATGAAAAATACAAATTCACCCAAGAAAAAATATACAATGTCGATGAAACTGGGCATCACTAATGTCCACGTACCTCGAAAGGTGCGAGCTGCAAACAAATGAGTCGGTTGTGTGACATGACCTGTGGTGAAATGCGAAAAAAAAATATATGCGCTGTGAGCTACATCACTATACTGATACAGTATGTATTACCACCACTGTTGACTCCCTGGGCCGATTTGCAAGTGATTGGTGAACGATTTATTTTTCGACTGACTGGTACATATTTATTTACACACACATCATCCTCTGAAAATATATACATATGCATTATCTGAAAAAATTCACTAAAGCACTCCGATTCGTGACAATAATGTGACTCCTAATCCTGTCAGTGATTTACAATCGGAAGACAGGTAAACAGCAGCGTGGTTTGAGAAGAAAGGTCAGAGGTAGATTTCACAAACGACAGGACTAATAGTTTGCCGTAATAAAGAAACAAGGATCCATAAAAAAAATCCCAAAGTCCCAAAGAAACACACGGAAGAATAATAAAAAAGCGGACAGAAGGCAGTCAACAAAGTGCGTTTAGTAACAACTCCGAAAAGGGGAGAAACAATGACGAAGTAAGAATAAGTCAAAAACACAGATTACCACTTAAATGAAAATTCATGTACAGTCTGCAATTAACACTGGAAAAATAGGGCGCTGTGGTATGCCTGCTCGAGTTGTGAAGGATGGGCGCATCTGACTGTACTGATGTAGAAAAATCTAAAAGGCTATGTCCTACAAATTATCGAAAACAATGTATTAGGTGTAAAATGTTTGCAGAATCCAATAGCTATTTATAATATGTCAAGAGAGTGTCTAATTTCCTCCCGCAGCCAAGTTTGCGTAATTAGCCAAGGGAGGAAATTATACTTTGCTCTCGTGGCATATAAGTATCTGGTTTTAGCTTCCCGTTTATCAATTCGACCACTAAATCGTTTTCGTTAAAAGAAAACATCAGTCAGCATATTTTTACGAATTTTGTAAGGTAGGTGTCTAATTATCTTCACTTTGAATACTTAATTCAATGTTAAAATTTTGAGTTGGATCCATCGTTCCTCGAAATGGGGGTTGAAATATATTGTGTGATCAAAACTCTCTAAACCTTCCCCATATAGTTTTATTCGTTGAAGTTTTTTAAAAATAATATATTCGTTGAAGTTTTTTAAAAATAAAAGTTTTTATTTTTAAAAAACTTCAACGAATAAAACTATATGGGGAAGGTTTAGAGAGTTTTGATCACACAATATATCAATGTTAAAAGCCACCTTAACCGTGAAAAAAAGATATGGACATCGAATACCTAAAATTAACTACATTTCTGAAACGACAGAATGTGGCGGGTTACAGACCAACGCATTTGCGTTACCATGGAAATTACTTTACCTACCACAGGGACTTTTTAATTACTGTACCTCCCGCAAAAAGTAAACGTACACTTTGCTGCCGCAAATGAGGGAGTCCTGGCAACTCGATAAACCAATGAAAGCTTCCCTACAAGGAAGCTTTCTCCATTTACGTACGCAAACTTATCGTATCTAAAATAGGTACAACATTTTCTACGAAAACAAATAGTTTTTTTTTCCATTAAAAGGCAACCTTATCTCTAGATAATTACATCAATCTTTTATAGAAATAAGTGAAATCCTAATAAATCAAATCTAAACTGTCACAAATGAATTAACAAAACAAATTGATAACGAAAATTGAGATAGAAGTTTTCTCTCCTTAATAAATCCAAATAAATACCCTGGATACAGAGTAGATGCGCAAAATCGTTTTTGTTTATCCGTAAGGAATCCCACAAGATTAATTAAATGAATTAAAATGAGCATTTGAGTAGTAATTACATTACAATGTCTAAGTGACCCGTATTCATTTCAGGTGCTGGAGCTAAATCTCAACGTCTAATCCGACATTGTTTGCACAGCAATATCAACAAAGAATTTTAACAAAGCCTTAGTCATTTTTCTCGACTTTCTGATTGTGCTAAAATAAAATTTGCAATGTCAAATTCAAACAGGATTATTAATCATAGTTTAGAATCTATGGCAACGATTATTACACCGATAATAAAATTGTGGTTAAAGTTAAATGATCTTAAGTATTGCTGTGACACAGCACACATGTCAATTTTATGAACACTTTTCTTTATATTTTTGAGTAAGAATGTCCACGCACCTAATGATTTCGTCCTTGATTAGAATAACGTACGATAGATGAAATTTGCATGTGTTCTTTTGTTAATTTGGTTGTGATAAAATTAGTGTGTTCAATAAGGCAATTGATAATGGTATATTAAGATACAAGTGTATAATCAAGTCTTTAAAGCACGCGCAACGAGTTTAAGGGCACGACGCAAAGCGGAGTGCCTTTAACGTTGCAAGTGCTTTAAAGACTAATTATACACGTGTATCTTATAGTATTTTTTATTATACCTGCAGTATAATTTAAAAATAGGAAATACAATGAAGTCATATTGACGTTATACTCGAATACATGTCTAATTAAGTGGGCTGGGTGTTCGTAATTTCACGATTGCCATGGAAATGTCACTTGACGTTTGCTTATAAAAATCATCGTCTTTGTGAATTAAACGATTTCCGTTGAAAAAGATAATACACCGTCCATTAAATCGATTGTTGTAAAATCTAAACAAACGTTGGTAGGTGTAAAATCCAAATCCAGTAAAGCCTATTATAAAGAATATGAAAAGTTGTTTCCATGGATGGAATAGGAAGTTACTTACGAATAAAGTCTTAAATGCATCCATAATGCTGGCATATATGAAGGAAATGTCAAAGGTATTTAAATCTTCTATATTTTGGTGCATTCATTCAAAACTTTAAAGCAATGCTGCGATTAAAAAGTGGAACAGATTTGGAAGCATACCCTAAATTACGCGCGTTTGTGAAAGCTTCAACCAAAGGATAGGTACAAAAGCCAAAGAAATGTTCTGCATTTACAGAAAGCGACCTAAGAGGATTTTTTATTTCATCCAGATGACAGTTTCAAAAGTCATACTTGAAGTATCGTTACTTAGCAACTTTAAAGCACGTGTGTTTTAAAGGCCCTTTTTCGCACGCATTTGAGTGTTTAAAACGGACATTGTGATTCAGGTATAATAAAAATAGTTATTTACGTTATAAGTCCGGTAGGTTACTTGTAACAGCACGAGTTAGACATTATGGACGAGGCGACGTCAGGAGCCGAGTCAAGAATGTCTTAAACGAGTACTGTTACAAGTACTACCGGACGTATATCGTAACGTATTTTATTTCATACTGTAAGTCTGTTCTATATCATTATTTCATTTCAAAGATTACAAAATTTCATTATATTGTAAAAATCGCATTACCTTGTTTCTGTGGCAACGGCCGTTGCTATAGTTTGTTGACAGTGAATTTTTTTCACTGAAAAATGGACGCTATAAACGTTGTGGGATGTTCCACTGTTCCCGATTCAATCCTGTCGAAATCTCATGAAGCAACCGAAAAGTTGGTTCCTAAGAAGTGGGCCGCAAGGTATGAAAAAGAGTACTAAGTGTTTTGCCAATGGAGGAACGAACATGGAGCGAAACAAGTAGAGGAAAAAGTCATGTTGGCATACTTTTTGGATGCAGTAAGTTTTTGAATTGAGATTTTTCTGCCTGGGTTTCGGTGTTAAAGCGTCATGGGGCATGGAAAAGCTAATCGGCAGCAGAAAAATACATCGAAGGCTCGGTAGAAGGAAAAGTTAAGATTGCCCGTATGATACAACTGATACAAGGCGGCGAAAATTTCATTGGAGTTCTACAGCAGAAGGAATCAAACATTAGTAACTCGACATCCAGTAATAACCCAGGCGTTAGTGTTGAGGGCAATACAAATTGTTTCATTACAATCAATGTTAATGTTTGAAATAAAGAATTACAGCCAAATTTATGTTGGGGTTTTTAATTAATTGTGTGAAGATGTCAAATTTGATGTATACAAATAACAGTCCGGTAAGTGTTGCTTAGCGACACTTACCGGCTCTGATGCTGTAATAACTCACCTACCGGACTCAAAATGATAGTGTAATCGAACATATACCGGACAGTATGAAATAATAGTATATTATATACCGCGGGACTGAAGTAGTACTTTTAATCCCGAAGGTACTCTGAGGACTGCTACTTCAGTCGCAAGGTATATACGATATTTTTCGTACTTCCGAAACTGAAACACTTAATATGTATGGAGTTAGAGAACGCGTTCTTTCAAAAAATCGCTGCTTAACAAGTTACCATAGGTTGCGTTGGTACGACAATCCCTATGCTATACAAAAATAATTTGGAAACTGTCATTGCTAGTGTCATAATTTTGGTGGTGGGTGACAAAGGCGTATTTGATTTTGATCAAAAGCAGCCAAACTAGGTAATGAATTGATACCACCGAAATCCAAAAAACTATATGAGCAGCAGTACGATGCGTTTAAGAAGTATTGCCGCATACAAATTGTGGAACAACCTACTGAAATTGCCTTGTTAATAATTTCATCCTTCCGAGATTTTTGTCCAAATTTAATCCCGGCGGGACAAAAAGTGACACGTCAGTACTTGTCATAATGGAGTGAAGTTGTCACTTTAATCTCGGAAGTACGAAAAAATATGTTTATAAAGCAAATAAATGTTTTAAAAGCTAGTCAATGTGGGCCTTTTGAAATCACTTTTAGTGGCGAATAGTGCTGTGACAGTCTCATTTATTTTGTCAAGTACTTGTACTTTTGTTTGGATCATTCAGGTGAGTTACACAGCAGAATATTTGCGAATATGACTTTTTTTTACCTGTGGCCCGCATTGCTGTTAAAAAGATACACATTGCTCTTGACTATTTTACAATTGGACAGCCCTAGTTTACTAGTTTTTTTCTTGTAAAATATTGTTATGACGTAAAAGAAAAACTACTGTAAAACATAATACACGGCGGGTATTAACGTTCTGCATATGCAATCCTAATTTATTAACTATTATGGGAACAGAAAACTAGACTAAACAATACAGGAAATGTTACCTATTATTTTACACAGGGTGTTCTTACCAAATTTTAATTTCAATGGTAAATAGATGCTGGAAATATATACAGTTAGAGTACTAACATAAACACAAGACAAAATTGCATGCCATGATGATCATTTTAAGACAAATGCATGCAACGCTTAAATAAAACAAAAATTGTAACAAAAAAAGCATACTTAAATCAGAAACAAAATCATCTTACAGTAACATGCAAAAGCTAAACGTGTACAAAAATCACTTAAATTTTGCAGTTTCCCAAGAAGCTTAATTGATTAAGTTGTGATTTCTGTTCACTGCAAGTGATCTGATACGCAGCCAAATAGGGGTCATCAACACTTGTTAAGCCAGGTGCTCCATATTATTGTTAAAAATGGCTATGGTTCCTTATTCTAAACCGCTTTTGGGGTGCACCCCATTGTGTATCAGCAGATTTGCATAAATCAACTATATGGCATTCAAAATTTAAATACAAAAATGAATATGATAAAGGTAAATTAAATAAAACAATTTTAATTTCTAAAACACACCATTTTTTAATGAAAATTAATACAATACAATATCAAATAAATGCAGCTGAGAATGCAGAGTAACATAAAATAATTAATGCTTTTGCAATTACTAATTGCTGTAGTTTTTCAAACTTAAGTAACTTCTCATGACTAACGATCATTTATTACCTTTACTTTAAGGTATTGCACTTTTCTCACAATTATAACAATATATAAAAATGTTTCGAAACAATTAAATTTTTTTAAATTAATTTTAGTGAGCATTCGATATATATTCCTAAAACTAAATGAAAAAGTATCTGACATGAGTATTTAAGATTTTATAAATTCGAGAATTTCTAAATAATTGTTTTCGTTGTAACTTCCCTAATTATTATATAAATGAAGTACATTATAAATTTCAAAAAAATAGTTCACTCCACAATTATAGGCAGAGTAATATTATTACTCATCAAGTTAAAAAAACAAACAACTTGAGTATAGAAGAAATATGTCCGAGTAAAACATGATTAGAAAACTCTAACATTATTAATGTAAATGTCCATTATTAAAATACTAACTATCTTATTCTTAATTATACACCGCAACCCCTTTATCATGTTATGAAATCAAGAATTCGTCAAAAGAACAAGAGGTAATAACTTTAATCACAATTAAAAAATTGTATAAACATAGATGTTAGTGTATATAGATTACAAACAAATTTCGAAAGTTTACAATGTTATGCGCAAATCCCCTACAACTTATAAATAATTAAACAACTAAATATTGCACATGTTAATATTTTTCTAATATGGTCAAGGTTGCTTAGCAGTAGCACCATTCCAGTATATATCACAATCTTTTTACTTTCCCAATATAAATCCACCATTGTCAATATATCTATACATATATATTAGAATCTTTAGTATCAATACAATATACTATGAAAACTAATAACAAACAATTTTGTAAGTAATTCCAAAAAAACAAGGCATTATAATTATTATTTGGGGAAATATATTATAAAGCAAAATGTTCAAACAAAGCCTGATTATCAGTTTATCCACACCGATAACACCAAATGGTTCCTGTAACTATAATTATATACACTAGCTATTAAGGTACTATTACATTCAAATGAATGTATCACTCATATATTGCAACACAAATACAAACAGTTTTTAGGCCCCTGCAATTATTTGTTGTTTTTTTTGTTTATCAAATACAGTTTGATATAATTTACCTTTGGACAGCAAGAGAGAGCCTAAAAACTCGATAAGAGGTTTAAGGGACTAAATCTTAAAATAAATCTTATTTTTATGTAACATGAGATAAAAGAATATGAGGTAATATTAAAGTAAAAAAAATATAACATTGCACTTAATTAAATATCTAATAAGTTTGGCAATAGTAAAGAGTTAATTGTATAAAACTTTGACTAAGAGTTTCTGTTAATTCACATCATTCGATAAGTATTTTTCGACATTAAACGGACGGGAACTAACGATGAAATGCAATTTTATGGTCCTAAGACTTAAAACTTTAGACTCACATTTTTAGTTGACATGTTTTATACCTATTTTGAATAGGTCAAAAGATCTGACTTTGAAGATCACAGACATTGTAACTATTTATGGACATTCCTAGTGAATGTGTACGCTTAAGCATAAAGAATCATAAAAAACATAGTGATACTACAGATACTACTACACTTTACATCTTGAAAAGCGTAAATAAAAAAATTAATACTGATTTTTGCTCCAATAAGTAGAAATATAAACGATTTGAATTTAGCTCTAAGAATAATATGTAAAATAACAAATCTTCTACGAAGCGTGTCAAAACACGGACGTTATGTATATAAGCATAGCTTAGGTTAGTCAGTCTATTTTTTATCTTGAATCTATTGACATATCAGACGTCAGTCTTTTAGGCAACAGTCAGTCAAAACACTTATCACACCAGACTGATCGATCTACAATTTAGAAAATGGCACCACCAGGTGTTACACACAATATATCTGTAGAAAGTATATCCTATATTATTTTATTAGTATCACCATGCTCCTTTAAAAACAGATTCTTTCAAGTGTCATCATAAAGTTAATCTAAAATGGTCCAATTAATATATTTGTGCAAAAGTTGTCAATAAACACGTTCTAGCATTAGAGGGTCTGCAGCACAAAAGTGTGTTACAAGGTACATGATGGGCTAGAACTGTAGGTTTGCAGCTATGAGTACAACGCCTTGTAGTAGAAATAATAATACAGCCAGAATCAATCAACAGGAGTATCGTTTAGTACGGCAGGAGGCTCGAACTTCCTTGTATCTGGATTGAAGCGAGGATGTTTGAACTTGCAGTGAGTTCGTAGGTTGTCGCTGCGGGTATAAGTGGCTCGACACAATGGGCACTCGAACCTGCCCGGGAAGTGCACATGATAGTGGTTGCGAATGTGCGTCACTATTTTGCCACACAATTTGCACCGATGCAGGTTGCAGCCACCTGGCAGCTTGTCAAACGTTAGCCGCATATGCCAGGCTTTTGAACCTGCAAACCAAAAAGTACTTTAACGCACGTTATTACTAAGTGTTAATATTAACAGTGACAGCAGAATAGTGACAGTGCACCCCAGAGCTAGGTTTGTTAGAGGCTTTCAGTACCAGAAGACAATATTTACAGAAGATATTTTTGTAGCGTATAAAATTATCGTAATAATAAATAATCTGTTCAGCACTACGCGAAGAATCCTATAATAATCTTCTTAATATATCGGTAGGTACTGAAAGTCTATAGTAAAGCGAGCCGAGCCAGTTTTAGTAGTTGGAAAATTATTTGCAATTATAAATCAGAAAATGCATGCAGAATATTTTAGTTAAGTACCTATTCATTTCCTTTATCTCCACCACCTTTAAGAATAGGAAATGTTCTCAGAAATAGAAGAATGTTATGTTAAAATACAACCTTTTAAAGCACATATGCATATAAACACTTAAATATAAAAAATCCTAAGTACCTTTAATAAATTGTGTATTTAATAGGCGTTTGTCAACAGAGATACGGGATAATATTGCAAGAGAATAAGGCACTAATAAAACTATTTTGTTATTATGATGTTCTAGGGCCTCTATAGGTATACAGTATACACCAATCAATCAATATGAATAATTTGAACTATACCTGTTATCCTCTGAACAGAAGGACATGTTTGATACCTATGTAGTCAACGTTTTCAATTATTTCTTTATTGCATCAAATGCAAGATAAATGACAGATTGTAAATTGCACACAGTAAAAAGGATAATAAAGCATTATAAGCAAAAGCATCACATCTTAACACAAGCAAGTATTGCAGTGTTGGTGCAGACTGTTCACAGTAGAACAACGACAATTTAAAAAAAAACTGAATTTGTAATACCATGAATAGACTTTAGTTTCAAATTCAAATAAACCCACGAGACAAAATTGAGATTATTTACTTTATATAGCCAATGAACTATAATTATTGTTTAATAAAATAAGTATCTATTTCAAAGGTAAAATGGAAAGAAACGCAATAAACAAGTAAAAGATTATGGTTTACTCAACTCAATCACATACATTCGGTGGTAGTGACATAAAATTGATACGAATGAGAAGTAACTTAAATAGCTAAATATGAACAATCCATTTGAAGAGGGGTGATTTTCTCCCCCTGTCTGCACTTCCCAAATGGCATTTTAATCAAATCACTCTATTTTTGATGACCATTTATTTAGACGTCGTTCACGCTCTGGAACACATGTTGTCACGTAGGTTTTTGTGTCTCAGACATTTCAAAAAGTACATCACGCAATCATTATCAGCTGTACATGAATCATAGGGGCGTTTAAAATCCCAAAATTCTTCTTTCTGCAAATTGCTCCCTAGTGGAAAGTTAAGATCAATTGGCTACTACCATGTGAAAGAAACCGTTAAAGCATATAAGATGTTAACATATAGATTTGTAAAAATATTGGTTGGTAGAGAGGACTAGCAAAACAAACCAAAGGTACAGAATGTTTTATTTGGGAGCTACGTACCCAACAACCACCAAATTTTCTGTTGTTTGTATTACTAATAAATCCAAATAATTTGAAGATATATTTTTTTCAACAGGCCATCAATTTTGAATATAATTCATAAGGCCTTGCATTGAATGTGCTGAATATACATATGATAAAAGAGGTGGTTGTACATAACATCATCAACCACATACCACACCCCATCTCCATCAGCATCCCCTCATACACTGTGTCGGAGATAAGGAAAGCCACTATGCGCATTCTAGAAACTATGAGAGATACACATTTGGGAGAAAAGTTGCGAAAATAGCGTTAAAAAATCCCTGAAAGAAATTTTTTTAAATTTTTGAATTATTCTGAAAAAATCGCATTGTTTTGGTTTTATGAAGTATTTTTTTCTGGTGTTAATATTTAACCTAGAGCAACACTGTGTGATGGAATCGAATTAGTCCGCTAAAATTCGATTTAAATATCCCCGAATCCGAGCCTGGCGCGACGAAAAAGGTCAAGATTGCCTTTGTTTCGTTTCCGTGGAACACGTGTTTTTTTCTTCTCTGCTCTACATTGAAATGGGCCATAATTTACAATAAAAGTGTCAAATATTACGCTATGCGAGGGGACTTAATGATCCGTTCGATATTAACATTTGTTTTCGTCTAGGATTTGCCTACAAAGGGGAAATTTAGACAGAAGTATGTGTGCTTTTGTTGAGACCAAAAGTAAATCTTTACGTTGTGAACAGTGAGTGCACCTTCGACAAGTACAAAGGTGATGTACTCGTTTTATTTATCTCTACGTCTATTGCATCCATCTAATAATGATATGTACGTGTTCGATTATTTACCAATTTAACTTTATTCTCGTACAGCATTGATTATTGCCATTTATAACACCTTCCAGATACAAATTGCAGTTTTAATTATTCTGGTCCTACTGTTAATCACTGACCGATTTACCTGTTTTTATTTATATTTAGATACTGTATGTTCCCTTTAGGGGCGATACCCAATACAAGTATGCAGAACTACCTTTTAATTTATAATTGAATTTATTGCAGCACATTTCGCTTTTGTTTACCTGATTATGTTACTGCGTATTTACAGCGTGCCTCATCTGGGGGCGAGTGGCGTACGTTAGGTGGTTGATTGTTACATATTGCACTTGGCATTGTGAATTAATTACTTGATACCAATGTTTGCCACGACATGTTCCTTTGTATTGTTGTAATGTGATAGTACTAAAAGTTATGCTCCTACTATTTATTTGAACCGGGTGATTATGATTATTAATATTTGGCGGGGTGACTTGTTTCGAATATGTACTGTGCTATATTTGATACCGATATATAATCTCGATTTGACGTAGCAGAGGCTGGCTAAAGTTCGGAACTGACATACGCAGAGATATATATTTTATGTACTGTTTTCTTTTGTGTCTTCGGGGGGAGTCATCTTGCCAATATTGCTAATCAATTCGTTTAGTCGATCCCTGTCATGTAGTGACCGAATATTGGTTTTGTGTCAGTCTTTGTTATGCCAGTGCAAATATGTCCACTGTCAACGCCTACATAAATTGTGTATATTTTGTTTATAATTTGGTATGCGTGCGAGTTTGCCGTTGGTTACTCTGGTATTTATGTTATGTCATGATTTGTCATTTGGTCGGTTATTGTCAGTACCCATGGTAGGAAGCCTGGAGTTCGGTAATTTATAAGCCGGCATTTTAAGACTAGTGGGTTGGACTGGCCCTAGAGATGTATGAATGAAAGAGTTGGGGTCCCGCTAGTCGTACATGGGGCTGCCGGCTAAGCCCGGCCTCACTTGCGCAGGGACTCGCTAAAAGCGTGTGGCGTGTTCTCGTTGTGACCTTATGGTTGTATTAAACAACTATATCCTTCCTATGTGAAAGGCTCTTCTGAGAGGCCAACTCCTAGCGATTTCATACAATGTTGACATGTCATGACCAGAGCAACTAATGACTACTCGGTGTGGGATTTGGACTGGCCATCCAATATCCAAACCTATTATATGAATTTATTGTAATGTTTTAATGATTGTTTTTGTTATGTGTGTATAATATTTATTCTTTAGGAATTCCAGTGGAGCCTGGCATTTGACATTGTATTGCTGTACTGGACAACATGCATTCATGCCATTACAGATAACTAATTTTGCTATAAAGTTCACCTATTTTTATAGTTGTACTCGGTGAACCACCATTTTCTAAATTTAATCTTGCAATGCAAATTATTTGGATTAAATCTCCGTTTTTAAAGCATGTACTTGTTTTATTTGTATTCCTTACTTGATCCTCACTCCGACAGGCAACACATATCTTGTAGCGACTCTTAAAAACACAACGTAGTAAATGGTCCTATTATTCGGTTATTCAAGTTCGGTAGCTTTGTCTAGACGATCACGTGCCATGGGGTTTCAGTTAGTTTGGGAGGGAAAGTTTTGAATTTTAAATCTTGAGTTGCCCAGTCTCTCGGGACTGGCCTGGGTTCATCACAACTGTGTCATTGGTTTTGCTTTAGGTCAAATATTAACACCCAGAAACAAGTACAAATTGTGCACAACTCTTGTGCAGATAAAGAACATTTTTTAACACCTCTACGCCCCAACATCTTCTGACACTGTTCTCAACATAGATCTTTCATTAGAGTGCCATGAAGGATAAAACCAGTTCCGCCCCCAACTCCTACTTTGATAAGGGGTAAGAAAGAAGGGCGGTAGGTGGTAGAAAACAGTTCCTTAAAAATTAAAATACCATGAAAGATAAAACGAACTGATTCCGAAAAGGAGTCGCGCAGGAAAGTTATAGTTTGTAGAAAGCAATTCATTTCGACCTTTAATTAGAATACCATGAATGGCAGCACGTGTTCACCCCCCCCCCTCATTTTCAAAATTTACTTGGCACCCACCATTGCAAAAATTCCAGGAACATTCCCTTAAAAGTTCAACATAGCAGAAGTAGGTCTGGGCTAGGGATGGGCGATAACTGTTTTCACCTATCGATAAGTATCGATAGTTATCGATATATCGATAGTTATCGATATGTCGATAGTTATCGATATAACGATAGTTATCGATATTTCGATAGTTATCGATATTTCGATAGTCATCGATATATCGATAGTTATCGATATATGATTACTATCGATAGGTATCGATATGTCGATAGTTATCGATATATCGATAGTTATCGATATATGATTACTATCGATAGGTATCGATATATCGATATGTCGATAGTTATCGATATGTCGATAGTTATCGATATGTCGATAGTTATCGCTAGGGATGGGCGATAACTGTTTTCACCTATCGATATAAGTATCGGGTACTTACCTATCGATATATTTTACTTATCGATATGCCGATAATTATCGAAGAAAAAGATCGATAACTGCCGCTATATCGATAAGTTTCGGTATATCGATAGTTCTCGTTATGGCAATAGTTTTTAATATATAGGTATCGATATAATATTACCGATAATTTTTTTGAAAGCGTGTCTAAAAACTGCATGAGTTTACTTTTATATTTTGGCGAAAGAGCCCGACAAGACAAGAGGGCTCTTTTAACAAAATATGAAAATAACCCAATGCAGTTCTTGCAACTTTAATGGAGTTACCATATTAAATGTGCAATTATCGCAGGGCTCTTTAGCTTTCTACAATGCAATTACCGCTGTAATTAAGCGGTAATTGCACGCCTCATTTGAGAGAAATATTCGACGTATCGATAGTTATCGACAGGGATAGTTATCTTATCGAGTTTTATTAATAAAATCCATTTTCCGGTTTATTCTCGTGTAAAGTGACTATTAATAGTTACTCGACGTTTCTTTGCTACCTTTATCAAGAGTTTTTTGTTAGATTTCGTAAATGTCAATCAATTGAAACTGTATATCTAAATTTGAAGTGTTCTTAGCTTTTTCTGTTTTTTTGTGACTGGTCCTCTGTAACCATCAATCAGGTACCGATACATAGGCCATGATTACACCACAGACAAAATACTACAGACGGCTCATGAGATATACGAAATGTTTGCGCTGAAAAAACATCCGTCTGCTAGCGCTACTGCCGTAAAATGTTCAAATGCTTAGCTCGTAAATGCACTTTTTTCATCGTAAACGAATGGTTGGAAACTGTACTGTAATACTGTTAAATAAATATGAGAAGGCATGCGTAATTTAAATGATTTAAAGAAAAGAATATCATATTTCCTTAAACACTTTATCTGTAGGTCAGGATATCCCTTCTCAGGTGCATATTATAATTACGAAAGTTAGGACATTTGCAAATAAATTTTCTCGTTATTTTTTTACGGATACGGATTACAACGGAATGACACCATTTATTCAAAAATACATTTTCATGAGGTGGGCCATTTTCGCTGAGACGGAGCTCCTCCGTTTTTGCATTGTGTAACCATTTATTGTGGGATGCCGAATATGAACTTTGAATAAAGGTTTAAAGGGAATCGCATTACTTAACCGTTAAGGGATATAAAAAAAGACACGGTGTTTAAGCTTAACACTTGAACAGTTCATATACACCTTTTCTTTTCATAAAGACGTATTTTTGTGTTTTAAATAGTCTATTATTACAATTATTGTTTTAAATACCTAGATACTTGTTAATTATAAAAATGGCCAAAGCAGGAAATGTTTGTCAATACTTTCAATGTGGTGTTTCAAAACGAGTGGAACCCAATCTAAAAATGTATGGATTTCCTTTTAAGGATGAAAACCTGTGCCGCGTTTGGGTTAATAATGCTGGTTAGTCCTTCTTGTTTCATTGATAGTATGAACTATTACCAATTAATGCTGCTATGAAGTTCGCCGTGAAAAATTGGTGGTTCGAAAATGAACGAATGGTATCTAATCCTTAATTCAAACGAATTGTTGTGTCGCAACTACTCTACGTGGCGAGATATACGAGAATCGAATGTTATATTATCGAAAATACTATACGCAGTTAACGCAGCGCAGTTTAAGTAAACGGCATAAAAAATTCGCTATGTGTAATGTGTGTATCAATTTCGTTTGCAGAACCGAAGATAACTTTGTCATTTGTTAATGTTTGTTGAGGTTGAGGTTTTCAGGTTTCACTTTCTCATTACTGCGTGACTTATTTCCTACTTTTAAGTTTTAAATGTTGCACATATAAAAGCTTGCCGACATTGTTCTTAAATGTCATCGATTTCGATGCAAACAATCTAATTTTGAGCTTTGCTGGTTTGTGATACCTACATTCAATTTAGAAGAAGGGTATATTAATCGCCGGAGGTTTTCCGAAATCATTTCGGTATACTATGATGAAGTTGACCGGCTGTGATTTTCTGGAACCGGATTTTCCAGAAACGGGAGAGATACCTTGAATCATCCAAACAAGTTTTGCTACACTGAATTCTGAAGAAGGTAATTCATTTATCTTTGGGGATTTATGCAGAATTTGTTTGGGGCTCTCAGCTCTCATCAAGTTGAACAGGTAGGTACCTTATACATTTTCGAATCGCCCATTTTTGGTGACCAACTTCACGGTGGCCCAATTATATACAATCATCAAATAAATCTTCCCTATAGATAAAAAAGCACGTCTTTACAGGGGCTACACATCTGATTCCACTGTCACCGAATTCATTAAAAAATAAAAAAATCTGTGAAAAACATTTCCGATTGGAAGACTTCACAAAATCTTCCAAAGAAAGGCTCATTAAAGGCGCAGTGGTAGAATCCAAATTAACCGGATAAAATCGTAAATTGGTAAATACATCAATATGAAAGGAACGGTATTTTGTGAATTTTATCACCTTTTTGTGAAATTGATATCGGTTGTTGTAAAATAAGTATTTTCAAATGACTTTGGACACATTTAATTATATTGAGAATCAAATAAACAAATATAGAAAACGAGCTCCTGGGTATGGCTGTAGCATGTGCAAAACCAAATTTTAATCCTGATGTTAGTTTTGCTTTTATTTAAAGTGTAATTGTATGACATTTCATTTAATTGCTTCCATAAATATGAAAGTTGGCACTGCGCATGCGCAAAACCAAATTTTGAAACTGGCGTTAAATTTGCTTTTATTCCAAGTGCCCATGTATCAAATTTCATTTAAATACCTTCATAAATAAAAAGTTTGCAATTCAGTTTATAAATGGTCGAGATGCGAAAAGGGCATTGTGAATGTTGATCGATTAGGCTCAATTTTTGGAATTGCGTTTTATATAGCTAAATCTATATGCATATTGAATTTCATGCAATTCGGTTCATAACTCACAGAGATGTCAAAAGGGGCTTCCTTATTTTTTGGGCTACATTGCCAATTCACGAACTCAGATCTACAAATTTGATAAAGAATCCATGTACTAAATTTTACTGTCATCGGTCCATTCGTTATCGAGATATCGTGCTAACGGACGAACTAGGGAATGCAATACCGGGATCCCGCGGGATTTGCGAGACTGAGGAATTTGTCGACCAAGGGGCGACTCTTGTTTACTTTGTTAATGAAACTCATAACGGAGAAGTTATTTTTTAAATAATTGTTAAACTTTTTTCGTTAAAAATGTACCTACTATGATTTTTGAGGCACTTTAGTTCACCTTTTGTGCTTTACAGGTGAGGTTTTTTTGAGCTCTAAGTTAGGCTGAAGGTAATTTTTTGTTAAATATTGTGATAATTAGCGATTTGTTTTAATACAGACCGCACAGAATTGCTTATTTGCCAATTTATTTAAAATTTTGCGGAATCCCGCAAATACCGGGATCCCGCGGGATTAACTTCTAACAATCCCGCAAATACCGGGATGGAGATTTTGCTGCGGGATTGCATTCCCTAGGACGGACAGACACCGCAAAATTATAAACTCGCTAGGGCTCGTTAATAAAGCCATACTTCGCTTGCGATGACTGGTGATCAATCAAACTTGCTTGAATTTCAAACCATCGCCCAAAGTAGCATCGCATCGCATAAAATAAACGGAGGTTTGAATTTATCGCATCGCACAGCATTTCATCGCCCATCGCGCGATAGCCAGCTGTCTGAAAGTATATTAAAACGATCGTACGCCAGTATGGATTTTTTGAAATAACAAGCATTTACCGTACTTATTTTTCAAAACATTAAACCCATATTAAATAACAATTAGGTACCTATAGTAAATAATAGGTATTATTTCATCCTATATAGATATCAGATATTAACTCATTGAGGACATTAGGAATAACCAGCCGCTATGTTTAACAATTTTCTACTAGTTACAACCTTTGCAAATGAATAAACAAAGCTACAACTTGTTTGTGAGATTGTCGTACTATAAAGTGGAGTTCATTCACTACAAAGAATAAATGATAAACATTTTATCGCAGACGGTGTAACACTATACCTTTAGGTATTACCTATGTTATATAAATAAAAGATTTTTTTTCTCTCTTCTGCTATAGGAACGTTGCAGAAATCTTTCTAACTAAGAATGAACTTTTAATTTTAATGTTTGGGTTTGAAACTGTACTAGAAAGTTAATTTGGATTTAACACACTTGGCGGTGAAATCCAAATTTCGCGCAGCATATTTTTACATGGCGTGATATATCTGGAGTATTTTAATCTGTGATTACACCCTTTGATTGTCTTCTTTATTTTATCTAAAGAGTAGCCATTTTGATGCAACATTTTGTTCAAGTTTTTGAAGTGCTTCTTTTTTTGAGCAATCGTCAGTAAGACGAAAAGATCTATTTTCTAAAGATTTTATTACTGCGTTTATTTGGCATGGATGATGATGTGACGTAGCGCTTCTCTTGAGAAAGGGAGCAAAGTTAAGTTTCCGAAACGTCGAGCAACTAAAAATAGTAAATTTACACGAGAGTAAACCCGAAAATGGATTTTATTAATAAAAATAGTAGCGCTCGTTGAAATCTCAACAATAACATAATTTTATCGTACCAATAGTTATCGACATATCGATATATCAATAGTTATCGACATATCGATAAATCAATAGTTATCGACATATCGATATATCGATAGTTATCGACATATCGATATATCAATAGTTATCGACATATCGATATATATCGACATATCGATATATCAATAGTTATCGACATATCGATATATCGATAGTTATCGACATATCGATAGTTATCGACATATCGATAGGTATCGATATATCGATACTTATCGATAAGTATCGATATATCGATAGTTATCGATATATCGATTTTTTTAGCTCTACCTATTGTTAGTCGATATATCGATAACTATCGATACCTATCGATATATCGAAAAAAATTCCCATGCCTAGTCTGGGCAAGACTGAAAAATCAATTTTTTTTCAAAATATTTCAAAAACCAAAAAAAATTTAAGGGATTTTATTCTTTGCAGCAACTAATGCTCTTTAAAGTGGTGTTGTGAATCTGACGTTTCGTCTTTGCGAAGCCATCAACTTCATTTTTTTAAATACTGTCCTGATATTCTGATATCATATTCTTCAAGCCCTTTTTATTCTGAATTCAATAATGTACAGCATTTTATGGTTTAATCTGTAGTTTACCCTTTTCAGGCCTAATTAAGAAATTCCTATAGGATGAATCAAATAAAAACGGAACTATTGGTCCTGTGAGCGTAATATTCAAACTTCAAAGTTCCGCACCAGGGTTGGCTTGTATCAAAACCCATGGACACTTGGTTATTTGAGGTTTTTGTGGGTTTCGCTGGGTAATTGGGTTTTTGTATGAATATCTTCCAAATATTGCAACGCCATCAGTTATAAGAGAGAACAAACACCTCAAAGAATTGAACTAGATACTCGTAACTGGAAAGGCATTGCCCATACTGGTACGTTGAGATTAGTAAAGTTCACAAAGCAAATTTTCAGACCGTGTTAATATTTTTCTTGAATTAAATAAAAAGGTAGGTATGGTTTAACCAAAGAGTACCCATAGTAAGAGAAATAGCGCAATGGTATAAACGCGTGTTGGTTATAAGAACTCGTCCGCTAGGATTCCAAAAGCGGGCTCTTGTGTAGAGGTCGCCAGAACTAACTATCTCTTTAAATATTGCCGCGTATTGAAAATTTACAGAATTCATTATAGAATTTCGGTTTAAAATATTTGCGCGGTTGTCACATTTAATTTTCTTTCTTATTGGCTGTATAAAATGTGGACATGATATAAGCAAGGATTCAGTACCTATTGTTATTTACATTGGTATTGTCCTGTTTAGTTGCCATCTATTGAATAGACAGTAATTACGATTTAATTGAACCAATTATAAAAATGTAAATTAAATTTGTTATTATGCATCCTTTTTAGATCATCTTCTACAATCAAATTAAAGTAGACAACATATTTTATAAAATGCACTAGTAAATTGGATTTTATGATGAGCATAATGATTATTTTACAGGAAATTTTGTTTGCTTTAATTTTGTATAGATGCCTACATACGCCGAGTTGTTTCTTAAAAGTTAACATACAATGCAATAATCCTTATGCCCACAGAAAAAAAAACATCAGTCTAATCCAATAAATAAGTCAAAATATATAGTGCAGTTAAATAATAAAGTAATTAATCTGCACCCGTCAAATAAATGTAATTAAATATTTGCACGGTATTCTCATTTAAACAATTCAATTAAAAAAATACTCTCGATCCGCATTGTAAGCTGCAGCACTAGCGCGCATCGGTCACCTAGCAACTAAGCGTCGTACACGTTTTTCAGTCACCATTGGCTAGTAGCGGAAAAAACACATAAGTATATGTATTTAAATTTGCCGCTCAACTCAACAGCCACCCATTAAAGGGGACATTAGACACATCGACTGGTAAAAAATATGGTCCAAATCGGCCAAGTAGTTTTTCAGTTATCGCAAAGAAACCATGTTTAAAGAGGTGGGGTTGCGTTGGTCCACAGATCACATTTTTAACTGATTTGAACTGTACGATCACAACTATAATCCCATTGGGGCCGTTTATTTTGGATTATATTGTTTATAGTTTGGCCGGCAAAAATTAAAAAGTGATTTCAACATTTTTTCCGGGAATCTTTCATTATCTTATTATTTGTACAGGGTGGGCAACTAAGAATGCGAGGTAATGTATCTGGGAACCTGTCCATCGTAGAGGCTTGCGGTAAAAAAATTTATTACTAAAACGGCCACGAGAAAAACCTGGAAAATATTTTTAAGTTTCTGCAATGGCCGCTAGGGGGCGTAACTGCAATCTGGAATCTAAAAGTGATGTTTCTATGAATTCCGCTATATTAACCTAACAAAAAAATGTCCGGTCTTTGAAGTTGACAATAATCTGAACGTACACGTACAGGTACACGTTAATAAATGTGATATAATTGAATTAAATAGTTTGGAACATCCAAATATATGTTAAATAGAAAGCCAATTGTTTATCGATAAATATATTTCAAATTTGCAAACAATGTACAGAACACTACAATTTCCATAGGAAATTTTATAATACAGTGAGTTAAAAGATAATCAATAACTACAACAAGTAAATCCAATTGTCGATGCAAATGATCTATAAAAAATATATACAGACACTAAACTGGTACTGGTAAGCAAAACGTGTAAGTATCTCTTTAATAAGTAAAGAATGCTGTGTTTTGGTAATGTTAACAATGCTTATATACATGCTGTATGGTGAAAACTGCGATTCAAAAACTATATTAATAACTTATTTAGCGACTGTACATAATATTCATATTAATTAAATGACAATTGTTTCTACTAGTGAATTACGATAACACTCGTTAATTTTAAAGGAACCAAATTTGTATACATCATACTGAATTAATACGACATTAAAAAAAACTTATTTGTAACAGTCAATTTAGGTCATTTAATATTTACATTTGTGATTTCTCACATGATGAACATTACAAGTAGGTCACAGCTCTATTAGACCTGCAATCACTTCCTGTCTCACTATAGAGATTACTATGTTTAATTTTAATGTGTGCCTTCATATTGTCTTTCCTAGTAAACGTTTGATAACACATAGGACATCTGTTAGTCTGTGGACGATGAATAGACGCATGGTGCCAACGATTACTAACTTGCTTACCACAAATTTGACACAGGTACAACAATGGTACGTCTGACACTTTATTAAACATATCACAGTAATCTAATGGAGCTGCACGTGGTTCTTGTATTTGATGGAAAACACTTTGCGCACTTGGTTGTGGATAACAAGGTTGTCTCTGTTCCAACGATCCAGCTGGAACAGAGAAAACCAACCGTCACCATCAACCAAATACTAAAAATTCTTAACTCGAAATTCAAGACAATGTACCACTTTTACCAATACAACATTAAAAGCTAGAACAAATAACACTAACCCATAGAAATCTTATATTTTCTCATTAATTTGAGAAGCATTTTACCATAGTTACAAAAAAACTACATATAGCAACTTAAAAAGAAATCAGTACAAATATTTATTTACAATTATTAACTATGGAAATATAACTATGTATAGATTAAAAATTAATTACCATAGATCACAAGATTTGTGAAAATTAAGCTTTGTACAGGAAAAATACTTTCTAAGATGATGAACTTGATCAACGTTTTGTGATACGAACAATCCTAGGTACCAAATTTTGCAACCGAACTCAGTTTTGCCTAATACAAATAGACAATAACAGTGTTCAGTGAAGTTGAATGAAATTTTCAAAATTTGGTCGATATGGTGAGATGTTTTTCTGTTTGTTTTGGGATGTAAAATCCAGTTATTATTCCATCCTGTGAGACTCCACAAAATAGAAATGCAAAAAGAATAGGTGGTATAAGGGACCAAAACAAGCATTTGTCCAAATATAAATGTTTCGCCTCTGTGCATTTGATTTTTTCTCAACAACCATAGTACATATAAGTAGATAAGTGGAACGTTTCTGATTAGGTGTTTTGATATCCCAAGATTATGTTGATTCAAACATAAAATCGTTTGACTTTTGCCATCAATGTGTAAAGAGTTTCTGTCATTTCAGTAGACACCAGAATAGTAAAATTCTTTTGAAAATTCAAATAAAATTAACACTCGACTAATCTTGTAGGCCTACAATGTACGAGTTTAGGGCACAGGGCTAGTATGCAGTCGAACCTTTCCCAATTTTCAAACGCTCATTTGAGTTGTCATGTTCAAACACTCACTTCTCAATAACAGTAATAGAAAATTTCACCCCACCCCTTCTTCCATTTTTTCATAATTATAAAGAGTAAACACCCAATTAAAAACGTTACATAACCCTGTAACTCTGTGACAAAGCATTTCCAAACATTTTGAAAAATCTACTTGTTTAGGTCCTCTCCACCACCAGTTTTCTTTTTAATATACTTACACTTTCAATTTTCTGTTTTTGCGAAAACTCCAAACTTCGCAAATAAGGTAAACAATTTTACTCGATATTTTATACAGTCTCATCATAGTCATCTAAAAGTTCGGACTTGCACTGGCGGGCATTGAAATCATATAAATGTGAAGGTGGAATACGTAAACTGGAATTTTGGGGAACATCGGAACTAGAGTAAGAATGTTCCGCGCTTCTTGAAGTGATTGAGGAGAGGGGCTGCGACCTGTTTGAATAAGTCTTTGTGGCTAAGGGCGACGTTGGATTTTTTTTTCGACCTTGTTTATTAATATTCATAGCATTTCGTTTTTCTTCTTGCTTATCTTCGAAGTAATTTGGAATGTGAACTTTTGGTCTTAACACAGGCGGGGCCTGTCTAGTAACACGTATTTGTGAATGTCTCACAGGACGCAAATGCGGTATGCTGAAATCATCCTCTGCGAGTTTTTGTGATCTGCCACGTTTACGTTTATGTGTGGGGGTACTGGTTAGTATTTGATTTAATAACGGCACCTTTTTTTGTACACTATCTAAGTATGGTACTCCCACATCCAACACAGGTGCTAATAATTTTTTTGGTCGACCACGTCCACGCTTGGGTACTGTAACGTTTTTGACAAAATTCGTTTGCCTATGAAGTAATGGTGGTGACGGTGTTCTTAAGGGTGGGGCACTTTCTTCCACTGTGAGGTTAGGTAAGGAGGAATCACTATCCACCTCTTCGGGCTCCTTTTTATATATTATTGGAGCCATAGCTCTTTCCCAATCGTCAAATGATTTTTTCGAAAAACAGGGACTCCTAGAGGTCGGATTAACAGTCGGTAAAACGGGGTGGCTTTGTTTAGATGTACCCACGTTACCAGCTTTAGAAGCAATAGCACTAGATCGAAGAATTCTTTGTTTCATGAGCAATGCGTCTGTACAGTGTGTATTACCAATCATCTCTCTACTTTTACCTCTTCCATATGTTCGCACGTTGTCAGTAGCTACATGAAAGTTAGTTAGCGGGGGCAGAAATCTATTTGTGAATTTTTTACTGGATTTGGTTTTGGCTTTGTTTTCCTTATTTTTTGAAGAAAGTTTTTCATTATCTTCATTTGTTATAGGTTCATTATTAATTATACATGTAAAGTCACCTTCCACATCTACTTCATAGTCATCAGCATCAGTCCAAGTAACAGAATCATCTACCATAACATCGTCATTAGTGATTTCCATCGGTTCTGATGGGTTTATTAAAACATCCTTGCGCACACGAATTAACCCTTGGAGATTTGGAGTAGTCTCTTGCACATTTGTAGAATTACTTTCTTTTTCACTTACTACACTTTTGTTCGTGGTATCTGCATAATTTAAATCTTGCAAAACATTTTCTGTGCTTGCAGTAGATATTTCTGAGATACTCGGCGCATCCTTCTCAATCGAACTTGAAATCGTACTATCTAAATCTATAATTTCAATTGAACTACTTCCAAAACTTCCCGAGCCTCCTCTATTTTCAAGAAGAGTATTCAAGTTGTAATTCGCATTCATCAATTCCTTTAGGTCAACTGCAATTTTTTCATGTTCTTCAGTAGTAACAATAACCATCAGCTCTCTTCCTCCATTATTACTAGCTAAAAATTGAAATTATGATTAAAGCTGAATTGCAAACAGCTGACTTTTAAACTATGTTTATTTAACCCATTATTTAGATTAAATAAGCCTTAAAAAGTTATTGCATATACTCACTTGTTGAATGCATGTAACTGACACAAAACACTCTCACTTTACACTATCGCGAAACAGTCTGAAAATATTTATTTCTTGATATTAATATATTTATAACGCTTCAAATAAACGAGCCTAAAAGACAGCATATTTTCAGTGTGCTAAACCACACCTCCAGAAAGGTTCACATTATTATTTACAGGTGTTCTCAAACTCATGCATGCTCAGAATCTACACATTAACAACACTACAAAAACATTACAAACAACACCGCTTAGTGAGGTAGAAGCCTGTTACACAAAAAAATCAGTTAATAAATTTAGTTCTCTGGACTTAGCATTGTGTGAAATTTGGAAGACACATTTTATTTAATTACTCAAAATGAATATTCTATTCCTAAGATTCAGTTGGACAGTCAATTTCATTAAGAAGCAGTTTTTAAATAAAGAAAACAATATAAAGAAGAGATATTGTACTGCTCTGCTCCGTTACAGTTTTAGAAAGCCTATCATTTGGGAAGCAAAATTAGCCGACCAAAATATTGTTAAAAAATTATAAATGTCATCACACAAACTTCTGCCTTTCTAAATTGTTATGAAAGTACAAGGTGTTTGAAGAAAAAGGAAACATGCAAGCAAGTTAAAGTAATGACTAAATATTTCTTAACTTACCATCTATCGTATCGGCCATGTCCTGCTGTTGAAGAGTCATAGGAGGTGTACTGTCCATTTCTGACTGATCTTTTAAGCTGTGTCCGCTGCCAACGTTAATGTCTTCCGGATGGACACTCAAACTTCCGCCCTAATTCACAAAAGGAAAGATTATAGCAAAATTACAATATAAGCACACCAAAGCATATACAAACTACATGATGTGTAGTGATAAACTGAGATGCTGTTTTGGTAAGTCAAACATAAGAACTTTCATGTACAACAGTCAATAAAATTGGTCTAAGGGTACCAAGTCATTTACTTCTCTATTTTGGATTCCGATCCTGTCAATGATATTGAAATTGTGGGGGAGGAGAGGAGTTAAAAACTGATTCTATCAGACTTAATAGTCTAATGAAAAAATTAAACTACTCTTCGATCCCTTCTGTTGAAGTACTGACAAAGGGACAGACAGACAGACACGGACAGATCTGTTGAACGAATCAAAACTTAAGTGCTAGTATCTCAACAATAGTGTCGAAAGAAGGTACCTACAAAGGGACAATGGAATGTCTGGATGACATGAATATCTAAAAATTGCAAATTTCCAGAAAGAAATGCAGATGAAGTGCTTCCAGTGGTTGGTTCATTTGGGAAAAAAACAGTAACGACACACTGGATTTTTACGGAATGAGATAGAGGACAAAAAAAGAAAATCATTCGAATGCATCGCCATCATGGCCATGTTGATTCAACAAGATCTAGAAATCCATGGATGTTTTGTTGAGAAATAAATGTAACACTCCTGATTTTGAAATTTTCTTGTAAATTTGTGCCAAAGAGTAGAGAGTGTGACACATCAGTATGTTTCTTCTTTTAACCTTTATCTCATTCCGTAAAAATCCAATATCCCATAAGAAATAAGAAAGAAGTAGCCTGTAACTTCTACATCGAACATGCTATGAAACTTCTGATAACAGGTTCAGATTCTCCGATCTGACCGTTTTTCATACATGCCAAACGCGTTTTTTTAGTTACAAAAAGGGCACCTTTGCCTATTTAACCTACACTGTATCTCTCACCGTTAACGAGATCGCAATGGTGAGCCACGAATTCGAAACCACCCTGTACACATATAAGAACATTTTCCGATCAAACTAAAATATTTCCAGGATGCTTCCTTTTAGACCAGAAATCAACCCTAACTTTGATACTTTAAATAGCATGACCCTTTTTGGTTCACGTTTCGTATTCTGCATCTTATTGTAAAAAATTTAATATACAGTAGAACGTAGAACCCCAATTATACGTACACCGAGCGAAGGACGGAAAATTGAAGAACAAGGATAATCCAAAGTAATTTTATTTCTTACATATGAACATATTGTACACATATATGCATGTGTACTAAAAAGTATAAAAAACAGAATTTTTATACAAGAAAATTTGTACTTTAAGAGGGGCATTTAAAACAAGTTTTTATTTTTATTTATTTAGGTATTTATTTATTATCCCTCTAAATTCGCTAAAAGTCGATATTTTTATGAAATTTCAGTCAACAGATTTGATTGTCATTATAATGGTAACACCTAAGCCTTCCCCATAGAGGGCGCCTAAACTTTAGTGCGTTTAAAGTTAGTAGATGTGGTAACTTTAACTGCGTTTATCGTTGGCGTTGGTAATTTCCAGAAGTTTTTTGATATCATTCAGTGCATCAAGGTCGTATTTACGTGTAAATTGTTGAGTTTTTGTATAGTGCTTTTTAAACATGAGTAGAAATCCTTATAAAAATCGGAAAAGAAATGCACGGGCTCGAGCAGCCAAATTGTGGCAGACGAATAAGAAAAACAAGGACAACAGTAAAGTGGAAGAATTTAATACAAAACTCTGACAAAGGGGCCTCATACTTCAATATTTCCTTGGCAGTAGTAAATAACTAAAGTGGAAGAATTTAATACAAAACTCTGACAAAGGGGCCTCATACTTCAATATTTCCTTGGCAGTAGTAAATAACTATTTCTGTTATGTGAATAAACTGTTAGTATTTCGATCCCTTATTTCCTCAGTAACAAACGACTGATTATCAATCCTGATGGTCAGTCCGACTGATCATCAGTCGAAGTATCTTGCTTTCACATGCATGCGTTTGATCAGTCGAAAAAATGTACATGCAGAGCACAAAGCAACACATTGTTGTCGGTTTGTGCTTTGCCGCTCCAAGCATTACTGTTTAGTTCCCGATTTTTTTATATAATCTAATTCCATATCCCAAATTATTCTCCTCTCTTCTACCGTACTAATTAATTGTTTGGTATCGAACCTATATATACATGTCTTGTGCCATCATTTTTTAAATGACAATTAAAGCAATTGTCAAACGTTGCAACGCTGGTATTCCATACTGATGGAACGCATACATGTGAAATGCTCGCTAATTCAATGGCCAGTGCGTGTCTTGAACATCCGCACATGCAAAGGCTCGACTGATGCCAGTGCGTATTTGATCGGTCGACTGATGGTATGCACGACGTGTGAAAAGGTAAATTTAAACAATGGCTCTGTCTCATCAGGACTCATCATCAGTCGTTTGTGAAACGGGCATCAGTAATTCAAAACTTGGTGTTTCATTTTGGTACACTCAGTATTTCAAACTTGAATCTTAGAGGAGGCCAATCTAAATAAGCAACACTGGGTAATCACAACTGGACACATTTAAAATTCTTGAAATGATTTCGTCAACAAATGATTTCAATAAGTAAATGGTATTTATTATTGGTTTAGAATCTATAAATGGCTTAAATTAGTCAAAATTGATACTTGGGTCACCTGTTGATTGGTATTGTAGAATTTAGGGAGAAGATGAGAAAATGACTTGATCATTCATTGGAATGTAATGAAAGGTCTCAAAATGATTTTCCGTCAATTCTAGTCCCCCATAAGCCATAAGTGATACTAGTCGTAGTTCTTCCAAGAATGTGGTGCTCGGAAGAAAATACGCTCAAGGGGAAAGTAGAAGGTTGTTGGTGGAATCAAAACTTCAAATGTGAATATCACAAGAACAGTGTATCACACGACATAATGCAAGCACCTCTTCAGAAGATATTAGGCGACCATTAATTGGGAAGTTCTCACTAAAATCTGTATTATTGTTGATAATGAAACAAGTTGAACCCGCAGAGCAAGTGTTCCACTTCTGGTTACCTTTAGCGTGGCTGGATGCGAGATGACAAGCACCTACCAAGATAAAACGTGCTGAAAATCGCTAAAACCCAGAAAAATGTCTGAATTTTCACAAAAAAACAATAGGTTCAATACCAACCAAATTTCAACTCGATAGCATTAAAATCAGGACAAAAAACCCTTATCGCATTTTTGGGGTCCAGGTACCCCATCCAGAACTTCTATGGTAGAACCCTTGTCCAAGTAGCTACACAGTATGTTTTATAATTATGTGACGGATGCCTTTTTAACAAAATGATGTGTGTTTTTCGTAAAATAATGATTCCCCATGTTCTGTGACTACAACTTGAGCCAAAGAGCGGCTGTATAAGTAGTGTTAGGATACTGTGTATGTGTGTGCGCGCACTGGACATTAGACTATTACAGCAGAGAAAATTGTTTAGATATGTGGCAACAAGCCATTCATGCAGTTAGGTGCATCTGATATGTGGAAACGCACTGTAGAGCATACCAACAAAATGATTTTAGATTGGCACAGAGAAGTAAAGTTTGAGCAAGTATATGTAGCGCCACCAATAAAAAATAATTTGAAGTCAAACAAAATGGCTGGTGAATAGCGCCTGCGATGTTTTAAAATTCATGATTCGGAAAGTAACGCGTCTTCGGTAAAAAGGCTGTGGTTCGATTTTTACCGCGACGAAAATAGTAAGATCGGCGAACCAGTTTTGTTACTTTAATTTGTGTGTTTGTGTGAGCAATGCCAAGGTTTTTGTCCCAAAGAAGGTTTCCCTGACCTCGCCTGGTTGTGTGCATAATATATTTTTCGTACTTCCGAGACTAAAGTGACAACTTCACTCCATTATGCCAAGTACTGAAGTGTCACTTTTTGTCCCGCCGGGATTAAATTTGGACGAAAATCTCGGAAGGATGAACAAGGCAATTTCAGTAGGTTGTTTCACATTTTGTATGCGGCACTACTTCTTAAACGCATCGTACTGCTGCTCACATATAGTTTTTTGGATTTCGGTGGTATCAATCCATTACCTAGTTTGGCTGCTTTTTATCAATTTCAAATACACCTTTGTCACCCACCACCAAAATTATGACACTAGCAATGACAGTTTCCAAATTATTTTTGTTACCATAGCATAGGGATTGTCGTACCGACGCAACGTTCCTATGGTAACTTGTTAAGAGTCTTCTTTACCTAAGCGCAACTTTTTTACATTATAGTGTATAGATGATTATAGCTGCAAGAGATAAGATGATATTCTTGCTTTGTCAACTCCTGTCTTGGTCCTTAGTTAGTTCCCACCGAGACTGTGCAGCGGCGCCACTTGTTACACTCAAATTGTTGATTTAACGCCCGCCAAGATACAGACTTTATTTACAAAAATTATGATTTCATTTTTTGGGGTCATATTTAGAAGTAACTTATCTAAAAAACTGTCGGTTTACTTTTTCCATAAATCGTCTTGATCGAGAGTAAAAAAATAAAACAGATTAGCGCAATAATCGGTGCGAAACATCTAATTTTTAAACAATCTGTATTCAGTTGCTATAAACTTTTAAAAAAAAATAGTCCGAACATTTTGTAGATAAAGGTCTAAATTTATAAAATAGTTCTTAAAAAAAATTGTTTTTGTAAAAACAAATAGAGTTTTTATGGCGGGCGCTCTTATGGAAATTTACATTGGGTGCAGTGGGTACAGAAGACTCTTAAGCAGCGATTTTTTGAAAGAACGCGTTCTCTAACTCCATACATATTAAGTGTTTCAATTTCGGAAGTACGAAAAATATCGTATATACCTTGCGACTGAAGTAGTGGTCTTAATCCCTCAGGTAAATTAATTAAAATAAACTTTACCTTCGGGATTAAAAGTACTACTTCAGTCCCGCGGTATATATTATACTATTATACGTTCTCCTCTTTTCTTACGCACAAAATTATGAGAATTGTCAATTCCTTTTTCCACTTGTGTTTAAAAAAACCGCTAGTTTTAACACAACTTCTACCCAGATTCTAAAGTGCCCTGAAAGTAACGGTGGCTCTGCTTGTGAGTGTGAATTCTGCTGCAGACGTTGTTATTGCGACAAAACAATTAAAATGTTTTTTTAAATTTTTCTTTGCGTCCAAATAATAATGTCCACGAATTTGTTAGTAAAAGATCGCGACTTCGACAATCTGTTACAAATAACTAACATTTTTTAGTAATTGGTCAATAGAAGTTGTTAATGTAATGCATATCGTACTCACAATGCATCACTGTCTGTATGCTGCCTACATACGTATTCTGGATCTAAATGATGCTATATGTAAACATACTTAGTGATGATGTCGTAATACACCGATGACATGCGCGCAAACTAAGGAAAATCCTACTACAGTAACATTTTAGTGGAGTATACAAATGGCTATGATCTTCCTGACCAACTGAATATCAAAATTCATGAGAAGTGACCTGGATTAACCCGCTTAAGAAGGAAAAAAATCATTTTTCATCAGGATAAAGCAACTGGTCACAAAAGTGTATTGACTCCCACTTCCGGGAAGGTATACTGATTGGAAAAAAGTTGACCCAATTATGATGAAATCAAAAGAGATTATGTAGAAAAATAATTTTTTTTCAACAGAAAATCAGTCTTTCATTGTCAGGCTGAGAACTTTTCACCTTGCACTTGTAGTTTTTTTTTTTTTTTTTGAGTTGGATCCATCGTTCCTCGAAATGGGGGTTGAAATATATTGTGTGATCAAAACTCTCTAAACCTTCCCCATAGTTTTATTCGTTGAAGTTTTTAAAAATAAAAGCGACTATAGTTTCGGCGTACTGCCATCATCAGGTGATGTGAAATTTAACAGGAAAATGGTAAGTTACAAACGTTGAAGACGGATAAGACGAACATGTTGTTTTTTAATTATTAACTGGCCGGTATATACCGGATTGTCAATCATTTCTAGACATGCCGTCTGCATGATCTCGAATTTAAACTTACTTAAATAATTTAAATATGTAGTCATCTCAATAGTTTCAAAACTTTTATAAGTTTATTTTTCCGTTTCTTTTGAAATGTGTTAAATTCAACTTTCAACTTTTAATGTAATAATTCAACCCTCTGGTAGGTTGTCTTAACAAGGCTGGATATAATTCGTTTTGAAACTTAGGACAACCTTTCCGTTTTAACCACCCTTCAGGTTTTTTCACTTGCTTCGGCCAGTTAATAATTAAAAAACAACATGTTCGTCTTATCCGTCTTCAACGTTTGTAACTTACCATTTTCCTGTTAAATTTCACATCGCCTGATGATGGCAGTACGCCGAAACTATAGTCGCTTTTATTTTTAAAAACTTCAACGAATAAAAACTATATGGGGAAGGTTTAGAGAGTTTTGATCACACAATTGCAGCAGTGGGTCTAAGAACTGTATCATCATCAGACCTTACCCTAAAACTAAACCAGAACATAGAGCAAAACTTTATGTTATTTAATATCTTCCATTGTATTTCCTTGGAAAGAGACATTTTATAATTTCACTTCATTACCAGCACGTAAAATTTGAATTTGAAGCCCCAAGTTAAAACCTAATCACAATTAATTCAGTAATGTACTCGTACTCTGATAACAACTACTGGGAAAAATAAAAATAGGTTTTTAAAAAGTAACTAATATATTTCCAATACGAAAAATACACTTTAATACAGTTAATCTCACAACAGCATTAAAATATACAAGTTTACAAATAACATCATAGCTAAAAGAATACATATAGACATCTTGCTCAAAATGGTAAATAACAAACAAATCACAGGTACTATAGGAATCACCCTGTATAGACATCTTGCTCAAAATGGTAAATAACAAACAAATCACAACCCTTGTGAAACTGGAAAACAATTTTTCTTTAGCACCTATATTTAGCATAACGATATATTCCATAACTGGAATAAATATTTTTATTTGTAAATATTTCCATATAAACATTCCACACTAGCCTTTTTTGAGCCATTTTTCAATAAAAATAAAGTGGAAATTACTAAATGATGGTAACAATCAATAAAGTACTATCAAAACCAGTTGCAAAATGTCAAGATAATACAACTTGAGTTTAAACTGGCATATCAGTAACAGACAACAATCCTTTGTCTTTATTTTTTAAACATCACAAAACAAATCACATTTGAAGATAGATATCATCTACAACTCTCTTAAACCAGACTTAAATTACTTAAGACAAACCTTACAGGTATGAACTGAAACAAAAACAATTGTGTTTCAAAAGATAACAGAACTCACTTTATTCAATAGTCATTGTTAGTAATTATTGCACTCTGTAAACACAGAGGAGCTGATCATAGCAATTAGAAAATAATACTCGCTCTCTTTTGAAATTTATTCAGTGCGGATTCCATTGGCTAGGTTTAACTTTGTTGCTGCAAGAGAAATAGGGAATATGCATGTGGTTTAAATCTACTTGATTCTTTCTTCCGCGAATATTTATTGTCCTGGGATTATACTTAAACCATTACTTTCTTATTTAGTTTGTTTTTAATTGCAAAAAATGTTAATTTAAAAGTGCAAAATAAGCGAACGAAATTCAAATTGGCGAAACGCATCGCTATTGGACGAATGAAAGCGACGTCAAATGCAACGTGATCGGATTTATTGGCCCGTATGAATAAAAAGGAGCATATGCTTATACTTGAAAAATCCAAAGTAAATTCTCGCAAGTGCCCCTTCACACTGGGCTGCTCAGCAGCGCTGCACTGCGTCCTGTCCTGCTGCTCAGCAACGCTGCTAAGTCGCCCAGTGTGAAGGAGCATATACGAGTATTTACTTTGAATGTTGCAAGTATAAGCATATGCTCCATTTTATTCATATGGGCCATTGTGTCAATATTCATAAGTACTTAGTCCAGTCAAATTACGGTTTGGGCAGATTGGGCTGGATCTTGTCATTTCACTCAACGAAATCAAGTGTATTCTATGTAAAAAAAATCGGCTAAATCCAAAAATCATAATCCCGGAATATTATATATGTATATTGTTATAAACAAAAAAAAACGAAAAAATAATGTCGTTTCTGTTCGCATTTGACTACAATTATCTTGTTAACTATTGCTCTAAGGGAAAAATGAAGAGAAATGAATTTGTTTAGAATTAAATTTTCTATAACATACAGTTGGTATGGAATGTTCATTTTCAAATGTTATTGTTTTTTACGGAAAGATAAAAAGCAATCCCGAAGATTATCAATTAGTTATTATTACTAAGTAAAATTCATCTGAAAATCTGTATTTTGTCAGTTTTTTTTGATAACAAAATAATATACCCGATCACTGTAGGTTTTAGTTATTACATAATTTAATAAACAAATTTACAAAACGATGCTTGATCTTTCAAACTGGTTGAATATCAGAGCGTTCTAAATTTGTTTACAGATGGTGGAATCCTAAGACAACCATTTCCAAAAATTGTCCCGATGGTTCTTGCAAATTGATGGACTGTGGAATAACTCCCGAAATACATACAACAAGGAAGGTAACTGTATAATAGGCCGTTATTATTATATTATTCCATTTGTTAACTAAGAAAATTCTTCGAATTCTGAAAAAAAAAAATTGCACAGTCCGTCGATTTGCAAAAATCAATGGCACAATTGTTGAAAAAGGTTATTTTAGGGTTCATTAACTGTAAAAAAATTGAGAATGCTCTGTCCTCTTGCAACTGCAAAAAACACTTTATCGGGAATATTTCTAATAGTGTTTTTGCACTTTGGTACAAGACAATACCTACAAAATGGTTTTTTAGCTTTTTCCATGGTCTGAATAGCTATATTACAACTGATAATCTGTATAAATAACTCAGCACTAAAAGAGTAAACAAATACTGGTCGTGGCCAAGGCCTGATGAAAATGTGGCAGTGTTCAAACACATCGAGTAAGGTCAACATTTTAAATATTATTTTACAAGTTAAATTGAATTGTTCTAACAGTATTTACACTTTTTACTATGTTAAAACGATGTAAAAAAGCGATTAAAAATTTTTAAAAAAATATATGCATATTCCCTAATTCCAAATTTATAATCGTTGATTTTTTATTTAATTCAAACCTATGTACAATGCTAATGTCAGAAAAGGTATAACTTATCATTGGTTTACATAAAACTAAATGGGATTTTCAGAAAATCGTTTTAAGAATAAATAAAACATTACCCTTAATACTAAAATTATTTTAATAATACTTCATAAACATATTTCAACAGGTAAATCATTGCAATTTTTTCGGAAAAATATTGTAAATAGTGATGAAGTATAATAAGCATCAATCAATAATAATCAGCATCAATTAAACTATAAAAAAGTCTTTTGTTTTTTATACATACCATAAAAATGGCAATGAATTAACCCTAAAAAAGCATTTACTGATAGTTTAATGTGCTTTTGTAACACCTGTTAAGATTTTCTGCTTCAACTTCCTTAGCAACGCAGAGTCTATGTGCTTTGCACTTGTCATGATGATTCACAATCTCTAATCTAAAATTCGTGCTTCCCAAGGCAAACGATGTACGTATATCAGGCACATTGGCACTCCATTTCCTACAGAATTTGCAGAACATTATATTTTCTTGTTCGTCGTATTGCAACCAAACGTACGACTGGAGCCAACTGGGCCTGAATCTGTTACCCTTTCTCCCGGGCTTGGATAACTGCACTTGAGAATTTATTTGTTGATTAGAAGTGTTTTGAATAACGGAACATTCTTGAGATATCACATTGCCTTTGACATTAATTTCGGGAGGAAGAGGCAAAGGAACTCTTGACAACATTGACGCAAATGAAGGTAGATAGGGGTTTTTAGTCTCAGTTTCAAAAATATTTGTCTCCGAGTATAAATCTTTAATACTATTGAGGTTTTCTTTGGCGGAATGTAAAACTTCAGCAACATGATTCACATCTGGAGAAGGCGTTTGTTGAACTGCAGGCAGATCTACACTCGTCTCCCAAAATTGGGAACACTGTGATGGCTTGCGCTCATATGGTAAGTCTCTCCCCCACCCAATATTCTATTAACAGAAGAGTTCTAATGTACTTCTTTAGCACAGGTCTGTTAACAGACATGCTTATAATAAGTACTAAGCAAAACCTTACTTTTCAGATGGGGGAGAGTTAAATTTAAACAAATAATCACATCAAATACCAAGCACTTCACTATCGCAACACTAAACACATAATGAGAACAGCTTAAATATAACACCAAATCACTATCTTCAAAGGAATTTTAAGGTACCCTAATTTTACTGCACTTTGATCATCGCACCGCCTTTGTAAATGAAAATTTCCAAACATTCTCTTGTAGGATGAAGTGATGAAAAACTAAGAATAAATGAGCGTCGAGTCACTTTAGACATTGATTGATTAACTTTTAGTCTTTTAATCAAGAATATTACACCTGGATAAAGACTTGCAACGCGCAAATTAAAAACAGTTGAACAGCCATCGACGAAGAAATGTGCAATGTTAGACAAATCTGGAAATCAGCAGAAAGTTTCGACCAAGAACTTTGTCAACAATCAGGCCACCCAAACAAACATTCACACAGAGTGTGAAAGGTATCCAAACATTTTCATCAAAAGCACACATGAAATTGAATAAAGCTTAAACACTACTCACATTATCATTTGCAAACATTTAACCCTCCCCCCTTTAACTGAAGAACTATAATTATTACTTACTGTTTGTAATGCTTCCGACATAGAATGATACGAGTCGATGTGTGGACTTCCGTCATGCTCTTGCTTGATATGTGGTGAAGGATCTCTCGCGTCCTCCGCATTTGCATCCCTATCAGCTGGTGAAATTGGATTCAACTTTGGTAGGGCTGGACTGGCTTTGTAATTACTTTGTGACGACGCCTGAAAAAGGTATAAACTGTAACAATAACCTTTTTTGAATTTTTTTAATTAATGTTTAAATATTTCTAAAAATAACCGCGCAACTACCGCAATACGCCCGTTGTTTTGAAAGTAACACCTCCACACATACGTATTTCGCAGATAGGGATTCTAAATTATTGGAAACACTTTCAATCTAAATTCAAAGGATCAGTTTGGGGGAGGGGGGGGGCATTGCAGCAGCGAATATAAAATCAATGAGGTGAATTTTACCCATCATAAAATGTCAATTACCTGGTGAACTTCTCAGAGAACGTATATACAGGGTGGTGACTTGCGTAACGCATCATAGGTATTTCAATGTAGAATTCATAACATGCGATTTGGCTCCCCAAATTATTTTAGAGCAAAAATGTATTAAGGTTTTTTGTAGAAAAAAAATTTTTACGCCAATCAACCGCATTAGTTTTCAATTTTTTTCATAATAAAGATGGAAAATTGGAAAAATAAAACCCGCATCTTTTTCAATAATCTGCGATGCCATGGACTTCCCTTGTTTCAAATATAAAAGTAGCTAATTGAAAAATGTGCGCATAAAATGGCGCCACTAAGTCGCTAGTATATTGTCTTTTAATTTAAAAAAATGGCAGATGCAGATAGTACCTTGAAAATTGATCAATTGAAAATGGTTGTTTATGGTAACCCAAGAAAAAATAGTGTTGTGCAAATAAAGCGCAGTTGTTAACACCCCTACGCCCCAATCGCTCTTCGTGAGTAACATCTTCCAGCACTCCATTTTTGGCATATTCGCACTTAAAGTTTTGACCCTATCATTAGATATGCCCAGTCCCTGTGTTTCAGTAGCCCTTTATGAGTACTCTCCTTCAACAGTCCATTCTCGAGATATTCACACTGCACGTTTTGACATCACCAATGGGTATATTTCTTCTATACGTCCCAATCGCCCTTTGTAAGTACCCTCCTCCAACAAGGAGGACTATAGTTGGTAGAAATTACTTCCTTTCGTTGAAACCTTTCATGGGAGCACCATGAAAGATAAAACCAGTTCCGCCACCCACTCCCTATTTTGATAAAGGGCAAGAAAGAAGGGCGGTAGTTGGTAGAAAAGGTAAACACATGTTCTTTCCTTCATGGTATTCTAATGAAAGGTCTCGACGAAAGGAACCGTTTTCAACCATCTACCGCCCTTCTTTCTGGCCCTTTATCAAAAGAGGGGGTTGGGGGAAGGAGGGACTGGAACTGGTGTTATTCTTCATGGTACTGTAATGAATGAGCCCTTATCGTGAATGGAGATATTCCAATATATCTCCAAAATAGATGGTTGGAAGAGAGCACTACTCACGAAGGGCGACTGAGACGTCGAAAAGAAATATATCTATTGGTGATATCAAAACTTTAAGAGCGAAAATTCCGAAAAAGGTTTGACGGAGGAAAGTACTCTCAAAGGCAAAATGAATCGATCGGATGAGACCTCGGATGAGACATATCTATTGGTGAAGTCGAAGCAAATACCTTGACAGCAAAGTGTCGGAACAGGAAAGTGGAACGTCAGGACGAGACATATCTATTGTTGATGTCTAAGGTCCGTGTGGCGCAATGCAGTTGAAACTGGACTGTGGTGCTAAGGGTCCCTGGATCAAATCCGAGTTCGGGCATGGATATTTGTAAATGTATAGTGGGTTGGGTTGGTAGAGCAGCCTGGGCTGAAATCCCGCCCACTCAAAAATAAAGGCAAAAAAAATAAATAAAATTTTCGGTGCAAATATCTGCAAAATGGAGGGAGGATTTTGAACGTATGGCATGCGGCCTTTAAATGTTTATGTGTAAAGTGTCTCCTTTCGATTAATCATCTACCAAGAAAGTAAGCATCGATAGCATGCTACTAGAGAGATATTGTGGTGACCCTAATATCTCGAACACACAGTATAACATATCAGGTGAATCATTTATAATTTTATATTTAGACGATTTAATAACTTGATGCCATCATCTTTTTTGGAAAAAAAGTTCCATTCAAAGGTTGAACAGATAATCGATGGTAACCTTGAAGATGACCTTGACCTCGACCTTCACGGTCTACCAATTACTGTAAAAATAAGTTAGAGTAGGATGATTAGATATTTCCCAAAACTTATTACCTCCTGAAATATGTCACATGTAAAAATTCAACCCTCTATGGCCACGCATAAGAGTAGTAGTAGTTATACATGGTCACAGGGAGTTGAAATTTTACATGTGACATGTTTGTTGGGTCTAATGTGTGTGTATAAATTTAGGGACATATCTGGTCATCTCTATCATCGTAGAGCCAAGCGCCCTACTCTAACCCATTTTTACTTTAATTGCTAGATAGTAAAATTTTCCGATATTTTCATCATAGAGTTCAAAATTAGTGGCTCTCATTCCAAATTGATCTTGAAGGTGTTTTTAAAGATAGAGACTTGTGGTTTTGTCGACCCTGTACCACTTATTTGTGAAACTTTTAATACCACAAACTTTTAATACCACAATCAGAATCAATCTAGCTACGTTGGTTTCTGAGATACAGGGTGAAAAGAAAAGTTTTGACTTTTTGAGATGTTATCATATTTACGCATGTAATATAGAAACAAGTTAAAAAGTAATCGTAAACGATTTACATAAAGCGCATTTCCACTTGCATTCATTTCCTATTTGTAAGATGCAACTTTTGTTAAAATTGTAAAAACCCGGCCACAAATATGAAAGATAGCTTGCACATGTGCAATCCATTTTTGACGAGCTACTTCAATTTCAGTTTATAAGAAGAGTTTCATTCCAATCTTTTTCTAAATAAAAAAGTTGGAACTGCGCATGCGCAAACCTAAATTTTGAAGCCAGCGTTAGATTTTCCTTTGTTCCAAGTGGCTATGTATCAAATTTCATCTAAATCCCTCCATAAATAAGAAAGTTGGCACTGCGCATGCGCAAAACCAAATTTTGAAATTGGCGTTAAATTTGCTTTTATTCCAAGTAGCTATGTATCAAATTTCATTTAAATACTTTTATTTTTCATTTGCCTATTATATGTCAATTATATCCGTCATATGTGATATATGAAGCAGTCTATTACGCCCAAGGACATAATGAGAGGGCATAATGGATTGTCATCTTATTATGCCCTCAAATGGCCTGTCAAATTGATTGACAGAGTTATATTATGTCATAAAAAAGATGCAACTTGATTCGTATGGAGCACTTTAACGTTGGGCAAACAATAATCATGACATTTGTATATTGGAAATGCATTCTTTAGAATGATGAAAAATAAAATGTTGTATGCACCTCAGGCATTACTCAATATTTAACCCTCGGGCGACTTACAATCCCTCGGGCCAGAGGCCCTCGGGCTCTGTCGCCCTCGGCATAAATATCGCCTTAATGCCCTTGATGCATAAATAACTATTATAATTAAAAAAGTTTGCAATTCGGTTTATAAATGGTCGAGATGCGAAAAGGGCACTGTGAATTTTGAATCGATTCGACTCAACTTTTGGCATTGCGTATTATATGGCTAAAGTTATGCCCATATTGAATTTCATGCAATTCAGTTCATAACTAACGGAGATGTAAAAGAGATCGGACATTTCTAAACAAAGTTATCGTTCACACGGACAGATAGAAGGACAGACAAACAAAGGAACAGACGGACAGACCAACAGGCAGACGACAGACAGCAATGCAAAATTATAAACGATCTCTAGGAGCGTTAATAAACGGCAAAAGTGTAAAATTATGAAATATGTTTTTTGTTTTTTTTTACAATAACTTTTTTTGTAAGCGATACAGAAAAAATTCCTTCCTTGGTGCAAGACTCGACACCATAACGAACCAAATAGCGAAAAAAGTAGAACAATAGCTCTTAAGATAAAGAACTAGTAGCGTCGCAAAACGAGCGGACGGACGAACAAAGTGGCCACAATAGCGCATTTTTTTATTTTTGTGGAAATGCGCTAAAAAGGTAAAAACGGACTATTTTAAATATTTTTACGTATTTCTGGATAACCATTTCTGAGATCTGGGACAATGTTAATATTTTTTAAAGGCAACATCCTGTATATTTTAACGTAAATTGTTTTTCCTCTTTTTCCTGATTAGTACTTAGTCCACTGGATCCTACATAAAAATATCTAAAATAGGCAGTTTGTACCATTTTTCTATATTAGATGGGTACTAAAATATGACATCTCAAAAAGTCAAACTATTCGTTTTCACCCTGTATCTCAGAAACAGACGTAATTAGCTTAATTCCGTTTGTGAAGTTTCACAAAAAAGTGACACTGGGTCACGAAAACCGCAAATCTCTATCTTTTTAAAAACAGCTGAGATACACTGCAGTCGCAACCAAAATAGGACACACTGTACAGGCAGAATATGCATAATAGCACTTTTCCCATTTGGCAAAATTCACTAAAACTGTGTAAATATGGATGTCCATTTTTCAAACACAAACTAGTATGATTTAAAAGTTTTCTCATGGAAATTGGTACATATACAGGGAGATAAATAATCCTATGCTGCGCCGCTCTTATAAAACATCACATTAGTAATCATTTGCCGCAACCAGGTATATGTGCACCAATACCAAACATAATCTATAATGGGGGTTTACAGTGTAGTTGAATTCTGCAGTTCTAATTTAATAAGCGTGTACCTGAAACCATAAAACATTTTTTTGGACAGTAAAAGTTTATTTAAAAATAGAGGCTGATTAGCAAAAAAATAATGAACATGTGCGGTTTTAAAGGTTTATTCAAAACGATATGATTGTGGCGGGCTCTGTGACGTAATAAGCCCGACCAATCAGCTCCTAGAACCATTCAGAATGACATAACGACTTGGCAATATTGCAGGAGAATGGCATTTATAACTTGCGTCATCTGTCACAGGCACTTGTCACTTTCGTGCTAGATGCAGTTAAACATCCCTCTCAAAACGTCAAATGTGACAAACGTCAGACCCTCGGGTAAGGTTGCCAGCTCACTTCTACGTGATTGGTTGTAGGTTTGTGACGTATTTAGTCTGAAGCGTTTCAAATTCGGACTAAAAACACAGCTTTTCAATAATTTATTTTGGGTTTATTTTACTCGCAAATAAAAATTGAGGACACACGGGTCTTTTTATTTTTAATGTACTTTGTGGATCAGAAATAAAAAATGAAGGCCCATTCTTATTACATTCGCCCTTTTCAAAACGGTCTTTTTCAAGACTACCAGTTTCTTTCGAATATTTACAAGGTGAGTAAATTACTTATAAATTATAAAGAAACAGTTTTTTGTTGTAGCGTGTAATGGGTAATAGTTATACTCCGACATGCCTTCTACTTTAGAAGATAATAAGATGCGTTTGCAGTCCTGTTTCCGTAATGGGACTAAAAACGAAAATGGAGTTTGGGAGTGCTCGATACGTTTGTGTATACAGGAGTTTCGAGAAACGAGGATTACAACAATATACGCTGAAATGCTTATGGTTTACTTGAGCGGTTTAACATACAGGGACTCTTGCTTCTGGGAAGTCACCTGGCCGCTTAGTGATAGCTAATACGGAGGTTGTAGATGTTCTTGAGCAAAGTCCGAAAAAGCCGCTGTGACAATTGGCTCAACAAACGGGCATCGCATACAAAACGTGTGACACTATTGTCTGTATAAAATTACACTTTTATCCTGTAAAGCAGGCATGGGCAACCCTTTTTTCCATGGGGCCAAAATAAAATTTTTCATATGCACCACGGGCCACAGTTGAAAATCCAAATAAAAAGTATGTTTAAAGAAATCAATAATTATCTATTTCTTTTTGGTCTTGACTTATTTTTTGCTTTCGTAAAAATCATTTTTTTAAAAAACAATAAGTACTCCTGAAAATTGAGACGATTTTGCATACAACATTTACCAGATGTGGTAATAAATCCCCGTATTCAGCTTGTATCCAAATTTTCATTTATGCTCTTAAGATTTGTTGCAATATATGTTGCTTAATCCCAAATCACGTGTCGTTTTATTGCCCCACCCGGTATACAGGGTCACGCGTAACGCATCATAGGGATGTCAATGTAAAATTCATAACATGCGTTTATTGGCTCTCCAAATTATTTTAGAGCAAAAATGTATTAAGGTTTAATAATAATAATATTTTTATTCCATGGACCGTGGTAGGTATAGGACATGTCAAATACACATAATTACTAACAGACAAATAATATCACAGTTAAGCATGTTCAAGGAACTCTTTGATATTGTAAAAACAGTGATTATTTAAGTATAGAAGTAATCTCTTATTAAAGTTATTTAGTGTATCGCAGCATTTAATTTGTTCGGGTAATTTGTTAAACATTTTTACTCCCAGTACAAAGGGTGAGCTCAAGCCAATGTTATATTTGGTGTGCGGAATTCTGTAAAAGTCGTTGTCGCGGAGATTATGATTATGAATGTCTTTGTTTTTATTTAATGTATGTGAGTATCTGAAAATTAGTTTGCATGTTTCTAAAATGTATAAATTGGTTAAAGATAAAATGTTGAATTGTTTGAAAAGATTCCTGCATGTATGAATTTTTGGAACATTCGCAATCGTCCTAATAATGCGTTTTTGTGCAACAAGAACTTCGTGAGAGTAAGTAGATGTGCCCCACAAACATATCCCGTATCGAAGGATAGTGCCCACCAGAGCATGGTAAATGTTTATTAATTGCGCAAGCGTTATAACATTTTTTAGATTTCTAAACAGATAATTTAAGGAGCTCAGCCTAGCAGCCAGCTTCTCACAGTGCTTTTTCCAATTTATATTGTGGTCAATATGTAGTCCCAAAAATTTGGTTTCGTGTACATGCTGCACCTCTTCACCCTGTATTTTTAAAGTCAATATATTTATTGGTTTTTGGAAGTTATGAAATCTAACAAAATTAGTCTTCCCTCCATTCAATACCAGAGAATTGTTGCTGAACCAGTTGTATAGTTTGTCAAGGTTCTCGTTGCATAATTTTTCGAGTTGTGTCTCATTCTTATCTGAAAGCAATAGGGAGGTTACGTCCGCGTATAGGAAGTGGGCTATACCGACACCAAGGTGAGGAGAAATGTCGTTGATGTAGAAGAGAAATAATGTGGGACCCAGCACCGAACCCTGGGGAACACCAATGTCTGTTGATTTTTTCTCAGATTGAAATGTTTGTTTATATCCATTTGTGGTATTAGATATCGAGACTATTTGCTTTCTATTGTGTTTTTTGTAGAAAAAAAATTTTTTACGTCAATCAACCGTATTAGTTTTCAATTTTTTGCATAATAAAGACGGAAAATTGGAAAAATAAAACCCGCATCTTTTTAGCGCATTTTTGGTAACAAAAAGGAGCTTATCATTTCACTTTGTCCGGCTGGCTGGCTGGCTGGCTGGCTGGGTGGCTGGGCGGATTGAAAAACTTTTGATCTAGACATCGTAGAGAGGTCCGGTTTTTTGCATTATCTCCGTCTTGTCGAGTTATTGGCGCAATGGACATTCATTAAGCCCGTAGTGGTTGCGTTTAATTAGCATTTGCGAAATAACTAACGCCGCTTGAAAACTTGTCCGTGCGTATATCGATTTTAAGCCGATCCGATTGACGTAGAGGAATGGCTTTTTTATAAAATATACTTTTGGCATTGCTTAACTACGGTCACTAATATGACTTATCTAAGATAACTACTTCAAGGTGAAAACTAATCAAAATCATAACACGGTGATGAGTTTTACAGTTTGTGGTATAATTTTGGTTAAAAATATCGTATCCAGGTCTGAGCGGTTTTTAGCGTAACACAACGAGATCTCGGCCCCTGGGACACCTAGAGACTTCGGGTTTTCGCTAATTGATAGCTGCTATGGTCTATATTTGCCCATTTCAGACAGTTTTATTGCACTCTCTATTTTGCGCAGACTGTGCATTGCCAACTTTCTTATTTATGGAGATATTTCTTTGAAATTTTAACCACAGATGCTTCTAGTAAAGGCAAACATTGCGCACATACTAAAAATTGTGTGCGCATGCCCAGTCCCTGCGGAATGGGACTGCGCAATGCCAACTTTCCTATTTATGGAGATATTTCTTTGAAATTGGAACCACAGATGCTTCTAGTAAAGGCAAACATTTCGCAAATAGTAAAATTATGTGTAGACATGCGCAGTGACTGCGCAATGCCAACTTTCTTATTTATGGAGATATTTCTTTGAAATTTTAACCACAGATGCTTCTAGTAAAGGCAAACATTTCACACATAGTAAAAATTATGTAGACATGCGCAGTGACTGCGCAATGCGAACTTTCCTATTTATTGAGATTTTTCTTTGGAATTTTAACCACAGATGCTTCTAGTAAGGGCAAACATTGCGCACATACTAAAAATTATGTGTGCGCATGCGCAGTCCCTGCGCAATGCCAACTTTGCTATTTATGGAGATATTTCTTTGAAATTGGAACCACAGATGCTTCTAGTAAAGGCAAACATTTCGCAAATAGTAAAAATTATGTGTAGGCATGCGCAGTGACTGCGCAATGTCAACTTTCTTATTTATGGAGATATTTCTTTGAAATTTTAACGACAGATGCTTCTAGTAAAGGCAAACATTTCACACATAGTAAAAATTATGTAGACATGCGCAGTGACTGTGCAATGCGAACTTTCCTATTTACTGAGATTTTTCTTTGAAATTTTAACCACAGATGNTTTGTAGTCATATTTCTATTTCCATTTCCCTGTATTACATGTTCGCGCATCGTTGAGTGCAACCAATATGTTAATTCTCTAGTTACTTTTATATTTTTGTGTTGCCTGCCCGTTTTAGTTTCTCGATCTACCGATCAATGACGTCAGTTTACTGTAATTCGATACCTTGCTGTCATTGGTTTTAAATTCGTTTCCTTTATCGATAAGCATTAGATATTACCATTTATGGTATTGACATATCCATCGGCTCTCGTGGTTGGTTGGAATTATTCGTCGTCGGTTGCATCGTGACCGGAAACAAAAAAGTTAGCGTCTTCTTTTCTCGCCACCTGCTTTAGAGAGACGGTCGATTTGTGATCCCGAGTTGGGGGTGCTTGTTATATCTTCCAGTGGTTGATTTTGGATCGAACACCCTTGCGAAAGCATCTTTTAACCAAGTCAACCCAAATTAATGTTTGCACCAAGCAGTTTCGTTTTAATGCTTGAGGACAAACTTCCGTAAGGAATTTTTTTTTGTACTGGAGAAATTTCAAGCCACCTTAATCGTAAGTTATACTCCGTGTGATCGAATCCACTTTACCTTCTTTCTATTTCTAGGGGGAATCCATCGTATTTATGGTATAAGAAGGCTACCTTACTTTAACGAAGTTCTTTTTAGCGCATTTTTGGTAACAAAAAGGAGCTTATCATTTCACTTTGTCCGGCTGGCTGGCTGGCTGGGCGGATTGAAACACTTTTGATCTAGACATCGTAGAGAGGTCCGGTTTTTTGCATTATCTCCGTCTTGTCGAGTTATTGGCGCAATGGACATTCATTAAGCCCGTAGTGGTTGCGTTTAATTAGAATTTGCGAAATAACTAACGCCGCTTGAAAATTTGTCCGTGCGTATATCGATTTTAGGCCGATCCGATTGACGTAGAGGAATGGCTTTTTTATAAAATATACTTTTGGCATTGCCTAACTACGGTCACTAATATGACTTATCTAGGATAACTACTTCAAGGTGAAAACTAATCAAAATCATAACACGGTGATGAGTTTTACAGTTTGTGGTATAATTTCGGTTAAAAATATCGTATCCAGGTCTGAGCGGTTTTTAGCGTAACACAACGAAGTTGAGGTAACGCTTATGTGCTCGTGTTTCCGTCTGTCCGTCCGCCCGCCCGTCCGTCCGTTCCATCGAGATCTCGGCCCCTGGGACACCTAGAGACTTCGGGTTTTCGCTAATTGATAGCTGCTATGGTCTATATTTGCCCATTTCAGACAGTTTTATTGCACTCTCTATTTTGCGCAGACTGTGCATTGCCAACTTTCTTATTTATGGAGATATTTCTTTGAAATTTTAACCACAGATGCTTCTAGTAAAGGCAAACATTGCGCACATACTAAAAATTATGTGTGCGCATGCCCAGTCCCTGCAGAATGGGACTGCGCAATGCCAACTTTCCTATTTATGGAGATATTTCTTTGAAATTGGAACCACAGATGCTTCTAGTAAAGGCAAACATTTCGCAAATAGTAAAATTATGTGTAGACAGTCAACTTTCTTATTTATGGAGATATTTCTTTGAAATTTTAACCACAGATGCTTCTAGTAAAGGCAAACATTTCACACATAGTAAAAATTATGTAGACATGCGCAGTGACTGCGCAATGCGAACTTTCCTATTTATTGAGATTTTTCTTTGAAATTTTAACCACAGATGCTTCTAGTAAGGGCAAACATCGCGCACATACTAAAAATTATGTGTGCGCATGCGCAGTCCCTGCGCAATGCCAACTTTGCTATTTATGGAGATATTTCTTTGAAATTGGAACCACAGATGCTTCTAGTAAAGGCAAACATTTCGCAAATAGTAAAAATTATGTGTAGACATACGCAGTGACTGCGCAATGCCAACTTTCTTATTTATGGAGATATTTCTTTGAAATTTTAACCACAGATGCTTCTAGTAAAGGCAAACATTTTACACATAGTAAAAATTATGTAGACATGCGCAGTGACTGCGCAATGCGAACTTTCCTATTTACTGAGATTTTTCTTTAAAATTTTAATCACAGATGCTTCTAGTAAAGGCAAACATTGCGCACATACTAAAAATTATGTGTGCGCATGCGCAGTCCCTGCGCAATGCCAACTTTCCTATTTATGGAGATATTTCTTTGAAATTGGAACCACAGATGCTTCTAGTAAAGGTAAACATTTCGCAAATAGTAAAAATTATGTGTAGGCATGCGCAGTGACTGCACAATGCCAACTTTCTTATTTATGGAGATATTTCTTTGAAATTTGAACCACTGATGCTCCTAGTAAAGGCAACAACTTGTTGATTGCAGCGTTATCGGAGATCGGGGATTTCATTGAGGCAACTGAAGACGTCTTGATTATGGGAGACTTTAATTTCCCATTAACTGTCGGAAATCGGGTAGAGAAATTTCTTCAAGAGAAATTCAATATAGTGATCATCTCTCCCCGAACAGTGACAACGAATGGCGGAACAATAATTGACGGAGTTTTTGGCAAAATGGTCAACTACACTGTTGATTGTTCGGTTTACGAGTCGTACTGTTCATACCATCGTCCAATTATTATTAGAGTTCGTGAAAATTAATAAAGAAATATATGTTTGCATAAACCTTATTTTATAATTAAAATTTTCTGATAAAATACTGATTGCTAATGCAATACTGATCCGTCACGCCAAAAATGCGCTGAAGTCTCATCGATGCACATACGAGGACTTTTGTAATTTTTTTTTTTAATTAATTTTTATACCGGATCAACAACTAAATAGTTGTTATACACAGGATCAATAACTTATGGTACTAAAGAAAAACAAACATAACTATATAGCTACTTACAATAAGTTAATAGTGAATTTTATGTAATTATACGTATATTATAAGTACATGTCTTGTGACATTTTCCTTTTTAGTCTTTTGTAAATGTTTATTTTTCCGATGTTGTATTCACCAGCACTTTTGCACAAGTGCATGTTTTGTTTAAATTTTATAACACTTTCTTTTATAAAATCGTGTATTGTAGGAATTTTTAGTTCGTTGTGTATTTGATCGTTTCTTACAAACCACGGCGCGTTTAATATCACTCGTGTCACTTTATTTTGGAGTTTCTGTAATTTTTTAGGTTGGTCTTTGAAGTATTTCTCCATACTTGGCACCCATAGCAGATTATTGGTCGTATCAGTGAGGTAAATAAGAGTAGCGAACACTTGTTTTTAAGAGATGACCTGCGATTGATTAAGGGATATAGGTTAATTAGTCTTATATGTGCTTGAGTTAGCTTTTTATTAATATGGTAGCTCCATGTTAAGCGAGTATCGAGATATACTCCTAAATATTTGACGGCTTGATCTCTTGGGTTCCATTGTATGGGTTTTCCATTAATAGCAATGTTCTCGATGTTTTTGATTTGCCTCAGTGTAAAAACAGTGACACATTTGTCAGCATTAATTGTTGTGTTCCACTTATCGAACCATTTGCATGTGTTGTCTACTGCTTTTTGTAGTCTGCGTACTGCTTCGTGGATGTCCGAATCTTGTATAATTAAGACAGTATCATCTGCGAACATCGCCACTGAAGAAAGGTTAGAGGGAATGTCTCTCATATAGATGTTAAAGAGGAGTGGCCCGAGGATGCTTCCTTGTGGAACTCCGGCTTTTATATCCTTCTTTTTTGATAATTTCGAATTAATTTTTACTGAGAAGGTTCTGTTGTCAAGAAATGATAGGAGTATGGCTTTTATGTAATTTGGTAGTTTTAGTAGTAAAAGCTTATATTGAAGTTCCTCTATCCATACTTTATCAAAAGCCTGGGCAATATCCAAGAAACAGGCCGCAGCATATTGTTTATTTTCAAAACTTTCCTCAATCATCTCAGTTAATCTAAGTAGTTGGTGTATAGTACTGTGGTGTTTTCTAAATCCAAATTGGAAAGTGGGAAGCACATTATCTTCCATACTAGTTTGAATTCGATCGTAAATGATTTTTTCGAGCAGTTTAGACATTGTTGTTAGCAGACTTATTGGTTGGTAGCTTTGGGGTTTCTTTTTATCTTTTCCAGGTTTATGGAATACTAAAATATTAGCATGTTTCCAGGATTCCGGAAAATACCCTAATCGGAGACAGGCATTGATGAGTGATGCCAGAAAAGCTAGGAATTTGTTAGGTAGGTGTTTTAGGACTATATTAGGAATAAGGTCATGACCGGGACTTTTCTTTAATGGTAGGTTGTTGATAAATAGCTTAAGTTCAGAGGGTGACGTGGGTTTAATTTGATCAGGAATAGGTACGTGTGTTTCAATGTAGTTTGTGACTGTATTATGGTGATTACTGTTGCTATAGTTTGGGGTAAATACTTTCTCCAGATGGTGACTAATGTGGCATTTTTCTTCATCTGTTGAGTATTTCTGATTATTATCCATTGTTATTGGTGGCATGATTTCGTGTTGATTAAGGATTTTTTTGTCGCTTTCCACATCTGTGGGTCATTGGGTTCGAATTCCTGTATATATTTTTGATACGATTTAAGTCGAATTTTGTCTAATTCTCGTTTAATCTTGTGCGTCAAGTTGTTTAAAAGTGTTTTGGTTTGTGGATTTTTATTTCTTTGGTAGTCTATTCTTGTTGTGCTCTTCATTTTTATGAGCCATAATATAAGCTGGGGTATGCTGTTTTTGTCTGATGTTTTTGGTTTTGGTGTTTGTTGCTATTTTTACACTTTCTATTATGTTTGCAGTGTAAACGTTTACAAGTGTATCTATGTCTTCTTTGGTTTCTAATCGTTTACGGCCAGCAGAAGCGTTATTCAGTGTATTTTGAAATACAGGGTGATTCCTATAGTACCTGCCACCGTTTGGGAGCGTGTAGGTGGTGCGTAGGGGAGTATTTTGATATAGGACACTTGGGGTCGGATATCTAAAATAAGGGTGCCAGAGCCAAATTTACCTTCTGGAATTTCGCGCCTGTAGGTAGGCAACCCAACCGGCCGGCGGTGCACACGGGCGCTAGTGGGCTGCGAAATAGGAGGAGGTCGGTGTAAACAAACAAACTTTTCGAAATGGGTGCTTAAATGACCCAAGTATCGATGTGCATCACGAATCTGTGTGTAAAGTTAAGCCTCCGTCAGCTTACCTGCAATTGCCCTGTCTCGCACAGTCGGAAGTGAACTTCTTGAAAGACCTGTCTGCAGTGTAACTGACGGTTTGGATACCGCTCAGCGTACGCTCGTCGTGCAGCTCGTGCGTTACCATTTGCCAATCCGTACATGAAGTGCATGTCCGCGTATTCCGTGTTAGTAAAACGTGCCATAGTGTTTATTCACTTAATACGCGTCGTTGCAGACGGGATTTCGTGGGTTTAAACAAAATTCTGATCAAGTGTCAGCCACACATCGCCGCCTGAGATCGCTCCGTGTGCACCGCCGGCCGGTTGGGTTGCCTCCCTACAGGCGCGAAATTCCAGAAGGTAAATTTGGCTCTGGCACCCTTATTTTAGATTTCCGACCCCAAGTGTCCTATATCAAAATACTCCCCTACGCACCACCTACACGCTCCCAAACGGTGGCAGGTACTACAGGAATCACCCTGTATATACTTAATTTTTTTTAAATGCGAACAGAGGAGTTTGCATGCAATGTAATTTCCCTATGTTCGATTTTAAAAAAAACACATCAATCTATTGAGTAGTTCAAATGAGTAGTAGATACAATTGACAGCTGTCATATTTTTAAAAATACCGCCGTCCAATTTAATTACGAAATCGGTTAGGTTATTGATTATGCTCAAGGAGGACACTTCGAACATTTATTGTAGTTGTTTTCGGTATTTATTTTCTTATTTTCTTCATTTATGTATTGAATAGATCAAATTAGTACAATACCAGGTGCAGATGACCTACAAATAATTGAAGGTTGGTTCACAATGAATTGTGATGTCAGGGCGTGCCATGTGAAGTCAAGTTTTCGTAAGTTTAAGAAAAATGTATCCTAAAGTTGCTATGGCCTCACGTGGCTTATTTAAAAAATCTTACCGAGCGCTCTTCATCATAACGACTATAGAGTTGCTGTTCATAGTCACACAAGTTGCGCGATTTGGGAATGTGAACCGCGCACACCTCATAGATTGATGTGTTTTTTTAAAAATCGAACATAGGGAAATTACATTGCATGCAAACCCCTATGTTCGCATTAAAAAAAAACTCACTGTATATAGTATATATGTGTTACGGCCCAAGCTCGAAACAGGGCTTTATTAATAATGACTGGGCAGTACCCGAAATGGCTAATTTATAGTGTCAAAACCCGAAATTATGTTACCGCATATTCTATTTCGGATATAGGCCAGCCATTATGAGTAATAACGTTAACAAGACGGCCTTTTCTAGAAATGAGGGGCGAACCCGTTACACACTGCTAACATCTGTTCCTGTTCGCATGTGTTACTTACTCTTAGTGTTTGTGCGTCATTCGGTCGATTTCCGAGATTAGTAAAACGTAATGGAGAATATGAAAGAGAAGTTTAATTCTAATATACAGACTCTCTTAGTTAAGAAATGTAGTACATAACTTTCTTTGCGCCCAAACAAGTTAACATAATTTCATAACCTAACTTTATTAGATAATATCGTGTTGTGGTTGTTGTACGTTCGTATTTGATGGTGTTGCATTTTAATAGATATGATTGTTTTGTAAAGCAAGGAAAGAGGAAAATAAGACACTTTCAAATAATTGTAACTATACTTAAAAATGTAGTAAAACGAAAAAAAATTAAATATGCTATGAATAAATATGTGTTGTTCTTTTCAGCTGATAGCACAAAAATTTTTACCCACGACGTTTACTGTCGATTAATTGAAGAAGTAAAAGCAGCCAAAATCAAATTAAAAAACAGCCATTAGATTATCGTCGATTGGCTAGATTTGACGTTATTACCGTAGATGGCAAGACAAAACTCATTCAGCCTTTTA